>NW_022196901.1:18140952-18144978 GCF_008632895.1 Mastomys coucha | reverse complement strand
GTCCTGGAACTCACTCTGTAGACCAGGCTGGCCTTGAACTCAGAAATCCATCTGCCTCTGCCTCCCAAATTCTGGGATTAAAGGCATGCGCCACCACCACCCAGCTAAGAGCTTCTATTTTTAAAAATCCACTGAGTAGGGCTGATGGCTCAGCAGCTAAGATAAGTAACTCTTCCAGAGGACCCAAGTTTGATTTCCAGCACTCACATTGCTGAGCATGACTTACCTCATGAGACCCAGTAGATCTGATGCCACCTTCTGGTCTCTGTGGACACCAAGCACACATGTCTCATGTACATACATGCAGGCAAACCTACCTACCTACCTACCTACCTACCTACCTACCTACCTACCTACCTACCTACCTATCTATCTACCTACCTATCTACCTATATAATAAAAGAGCTTAAAATATCATTAAAAAAAACAAAACAAAACAAAACACTGACAGCCTAATCTAGTTGTGTCAGTGAACTCCAGGGTCAGTGCAATACCTTGTCTTAAAAAGGTGGCACATGCCTTCAATCCCACAGCACTTGAGGTAGAGAGGTAGAGGCATGTGTATCTCTGAGTTTGAGGCCAGCCTATTCTGCATAGTGAGACCTGCCAGAGCTACAGTGAGGACTTGCCTAAAAAATAAATGTTAATTAATCAGTCCACTCCCCACAGAACTGAACGAAGCACAGTCTGGAGGGGCTTTTCTGATGGTTGCATTCTGCCACTGGAGAAGGAAAAACTGGAGCAGCACATATTCCTAATAAACTTAGGCCTTTTGTTTTAAAAATCCACTGCTTTTCCCACAGAATACGTTTCCACTGTGTATATTTGCCACATTTTCTTCATCAGTTCATCCAGTGGTAGACAGATCATTTCTATGTCCCGCTGCTCATGGCAGTGCTACAGTGAGCTTGGAACTATTGACACGTTTGGAATGTTGATTTCAGTTCCTGCGGGTACTTGTATGGCCTTGAATGATAGTGATGTTCCCAAAATTACATCATAACCCCAAATCTACCATTTGTATACTGAAATATTAATTAATTAATAGATTGTCATTGAGGTAGTGTCTCATATAAACCCAGGTTGGTCTTGAACTCACTGTGTAGCTGAGGATAATCTTAATTTTCTGATTCTCTGTCCATCACCTTCCAAGTACTGTGTTACTTGGGTGTGCCACTGTGTATTGATGTACAATACTGATAGAAAAGAAAGGTTATTGATATATCTTTAGTATATTTGACAGTATTGTATTTTATAGTATATGTAATCAAGTAGACATTTATTTAGGCAATAAGAACTCTTCAAGTTCTTATTTCGTCTACCTTGTGAACCCTCCAGTGAGGGTTCATTCTTGTCTACTCTCCTTGGGCAGAGCTGACAGGAGAGCATTACACAGTGTAGGTCTGAATCATAGGTTGGCCTTTGGAAGCTAGGATGCATGCTCATATGTTTCAGCAGTGGGTGTAGGTATGTATTTCCTGAGGTGGTTTGCTGTGCACATTGTATAATGTATGCTCAATCTTAGTGGAAAAAATCAGATCTTGTATATTTAGGTGATAAACAGCAAGTGATGACCTGGAAGACATTACTATGGTATCTTATTAGGAAAGCAATGTTTTACAAGTGATACAATGAAGATGCTTCTAGTGAGTTCCTGACTTCGGGGAATGTACTCGCAGATGTGCCTTAACCACATCCCAGATGTCTGCATGGTCTTTGAAGTACTTGGTCACCATCTCCTCAAATGGATCATCAAATCCAACTATCAAGGCCTCCCAGTACGTTGTGTGAAGAGTATCATTCGGCAGGTGAGACTTTAGAAAGAAACCTACCCCCTGGAGAGAGCAATCCTATCTCTAGTAGCCAGTTTGGTTGCCTTTCAACTTGTATTCAGTTTATAGTGAAGGAATTAATAAGCAAAAGAAAGCAGCGTGTGAACATCTCAACGCTTCTTTCCCATGCCAGCTTTTAAAGATGAGTAGCGTATGCCCACCAGAAATTATTGCATTCAGTATTTTTACTGGAAAATATCCACTTAGTTCTTGGGAACTTAATTAAGAAAGAGCAATTTATTACATTGTTTTGTTGAGTCTGTTTTTTTGCTATTTGAAGTACCACAGATAGAATAAGCTAAAGGGGAGCAGGTCCTCAGGCCCTGGCTACAGTGTGGTGACTGTGGCTGACATTTTTGAGCTGGAACATGATAATTGCACATGATATACATTCCATAGGAAATTCCATGAGATTAGTACTTTGATTTCAGTCTTACCAGCTGAGACCCTTTAGCAAGGGAGTAGTTTAGACAAGATCCTCTAATAAATACTTGTAGGATGAAAGTGTGTAAAGATGGAAGATACTTCCATTGAGCATTGCTCACCAGGGTTAGAGTTTGCCAATGGGCATAATAAGACTACATACTTGCCGGGCAGTGGTGGTGCATGCCTTTTATCCCAGCATTTGGGAGGCAGAGACAGGCGGATTTCTGAGTTCGAGGCCAGCCTGGTCTACAGAGTGAGTTCTAGGACAGCCAGGGCTACACAGAGAAACCCTGTCTTGAAAAAAAAAAGTCTACATACTACTCGTGGCCTGTACTGCTCAATTTAAGAAAGTTATAGATGTAGCTTAGTTATCTGTTACAATATTGTGGGTTAGCATGGGTAAGGCTGGGATTATTGGTGAGGTTGCTTAGTTTAATTTGTGTGAGAAAGGGTAGGAGTCTTTCCTCAGTCACCAGGTTCGAAGCTTAGATTAGGCCTCCCAAGGGGTTCCAGCCACAAAATATAGGCCTCAGTTCCGAACTCTGTGTGTGTGTGTGTGTGTTTGTTGTATGCATATATATACATATGTCTTAGTTTTCGATTGTGACAAAACATTATGACCATGCCACTTAAAAAAATAAAGACTTCAATTGTGGGGTTCATGGTTTCAGAAGATGAGAGGCTGTGACTGTCATGGTGGGGAGCATGGCAGCAGACAGGAGCAGCAGCTGAGAGCTCACATCTGATCCATAAGCATAAGGCAGAGAATAGAATGGTAGGGTAGGGAGTGGGAGGAGGAAGAGGAAGATGGGAGAGGGAAAGGTCTCAAAGCCCACCCACACTGACACACCTCATTTTCACAAGACCACGCCTCTTAAGCCTTTCCATTCACTTCCACCATTTGCTGACTAGGCTTTCAAATAGATGAGCCTATGTGGTCCATTCTTTTTTTTTTTTAAGAATTATTTATTTATGTATAGGAGTACACTGTAGCTGCCTTCAGACACACCAGAAGAAGGCGCCAAATCACATTACAGATGGTTGTAAGCAACTATGGTTGCTGAGAATTGAACTCAGGACCTCTGGAAGAGCAGTCAGTGCTCTTAACCGCTGAGCCATCTCTCCAGCATTGGTCCATTCCTATTCAAACTATTACAGCATATGTGTATGCATGTCTGTGCTGGTGCTTCTGGTAGCCAGAGATTGACAATGGGTGCTATCTTCCTCAATCACTTGTTTACTGAGAGACTGTTGCGGGAATTTAAAAAATAAATCCACCCCACAAACTTGCTTTCCTTCTGGGCCATGTCCAGTTGGGCTCTTATTATTCTCTATTAAAAACATCTCGCTCACATGCAACTCTTTACACACCCCCACAATCAGTCATCTAAATAGCACCTAAGACCGGGTAAGTAAAGCATGACTCTTAAGGCCTTAATATCCAATCAGATTTATATAATAATAAAATCACAATTTACAAGATGTCAATACAATAATTTAGAATCAAATAATAAAGACAGTATTCTAACCCAATTAATCTATTTTGTAAAACCCTTTGCTTGGTTGCATAACCTCGTGGGGTCTGACTGGTATGCCTCCATGATCACAGCCTTTTTTCCCTGCTCCTGACCCTTCTTCCTCCTCTAACTCTAGCTCCATGTCTCTATTCCTGTCCAATCACAGGCCTGTCACTGCCCTAATGTGACTGGACAGAGAAAATGCTGTAGCAAGAGACACTTATTTTTAAGCCTTTTTTGGAGGGGTTTAC
>NW_022196901.1:18135801-18140942 GCF_008632895.1 Mastomys coucha | reverse complement strand
GTTGGGAACAGGGTATTAGTATGTAGTTTCACCTGGCTTGGAACTTGGGAGATATGCCTCCCTGCCTCTTTCTTGAGTGCTGAGATTAAAGGCATGCCCCAACATGCCTGCCTGCTCTGCCTTATTTTCTGAGACAAGATGACTCTTTTATTAAATGTGGAACTCAATGATTGAGCTCGACTAGCTGGCCAGCATGTCACAGGGCTGCCCCTGTCTGCACATCTATGGCCTTAGGATCACAGGTTTGCATTACCTTGCCCAGCCTCTTACCTGTAGGCTAGGGATCTGAGCTCTGGTCCTCATGATTTTACTATGCACACTTAACCCACTGAGCTGTTTATCACAGGTCTGATTTGCATATTTTACTCAAATAATTGCCTGCATTCAGTTCACAAAGGTTCTGTCCTTCCCTAAATCTGTGCTTTCAAAGATGTCTATTGCTGCCATAGGTGATTGACAGCACCACTACCATTCTGGCTTAGCTGTTGTAAGAAGCTGGCTTTGCTGGTTAAGCTGTTGATGCTTGCCTTATATTCTACAGTGGGAAAATGGTATATAAATTCAAAGGTGAAAGTGAAGCTTCTGTGTTGTAAATGCTTTGTATAAATGATTGATTTCAACACTGCTTGCCTCAATGAATTTTTTGTAGTGAGACAGACATGGTGCTGCTAGCAGCTCTGGGGGTAGGGGTAGTGTTTCTGGTTTTTCGCTTGTTGGCATTTGTTTGCTTGCTTGCTTGATTGAGTTTTTAGATATAAACTTAAGCCACCATTTTATTGGCAGTAAAGTGTGACTAATAATGGTGCTGTCCTTATTAGATTACTATGAAGATGAACATGTCAATGTTACTGTGACATAGGCATAGTTCTAAGTACTTGTCACACTTTAATCCTCTAAACCCTTTAACAACTCTAGAAAATATAGTCCTTCTTTTTTTGATTTCATGGAATTGGAAACAGGAATATAGAGCTTAGTGATTTTCCCTACATTGGGAAACAAATAAAATATGGTACTGGAGCTGGAGCAATCGCTCAGTAGTTAAGAGTTGCTCCACATTCTTCCAGTGGATCCTAGTTCAGTTCCCAGCACCCACACTGAGGTGGGGGCTCACAGTTGTGTGTAATTCCAACTCCAGGGTTTCTGACACACTCTTTTGACCTCTACTGGGACTTGCACAGACATGAAATATACTCATATACCTAAATATAATAATAATGATGATAATAATAATAATAAATAATGAGAGGAAGAAGAAGAAGAAGAAGAAGAAGAAGAAGAAGAAGAAGAAGAAGAAGAAGAAGAAGAAGAGGAGGAGGAGGAGGAGGAGAAGGAGGAGGAGAAGGAGGAGGAGGAGGAGGAGGAGGAGGAGGAGGAGGAAGATCATGATTATGATATAGGTGGTGATATAGAAAACAGAGGAGCAAGAAGTAAAACCTGCACAGTCTAGTTTTGGAGCTAAAGATTTCCTTCTTTTTTTCCTAAGTGATAAGATGCTGTTAGAAATTGTGCTCAGCCTGTGTCCAGCAGAAGTTAAGTCTCTGTTCTTCTTTTAAAATCTTCTACCCATTTTTCCTCTCATACTCAAAACTTAATACTTAGTACCCCTCCCTTTTTGTTTATTGAATACTGAATATTTAAAGATGTCCCAAGCAATTATAAACACATGCCCATTTCATGAGATTTTTGTTTATACTCTTTTGCCTGTCTAACTTTGTAAGGAGTTCAGAGAGAGCTCTTGGCAATGGTGCTGTTGATCCTGTGTGCCCTGTGCCATCTTTTACATCTTGACCTTTTTGTCTGACTTTTTTTTTTTTTTTTTTTTTTTTTTTTTTTTTTGTCTGAGGCTGCTGGAAACTTTGTCTTTTTCACCACAGCATTCAAGGCTTACTCAGAATTCTCTGCGACAAAGGTCTCTTATGCAATTCTAGGCTGTTCCTTTGCTCAGTGTTATGCCCGCAGCCCACACTTGGTTCTTGAATTGATTGTAAGTTTTGTAATGCAGGCTAGGTCATCTCAGTTCCAGCACAGCTGATGTTTTGGACTAGATAATTTGTTATTTTTACTTTTTGGAGATGGTCTGCTCTGTTCATAATGGTATGTATGGTTCTCTTCTTCCCTAGCCTTTAGCCCCCTCTCTCTGAGCAGGGTTGTTGGACTTGTGTGGTGCCTTCTCATCCTCTTGTTTGTCTCCTGGGGGTGGGGGGTGGGGGGCAGAATTCCCTCTTACCTAGATTTGTCATCTGCTTTTGCTAATTCTTGTTATATAACTCTGTTTTACTCATTTATGAATTTGGAGTCATTTGTAATTTGTGGCTTTACCATGGAGGTTAAAATGAGAGACTGTCAGTAGAGCATCCCTCACAGAAGCAGAATTTCACTGCTTTCTTGGAGCTGTCAGTCATTGTAATCCATGCTTTTCTCTGTGTCTTTTTTCATATGTTAGGAAGTTCTGTAGTTGGTTGGTATTTCTTTAAATAAGACAGAGACATGTTTATTGATGTATTCATTTTATTATCTTACTGGGTTTTTATATCTCTATCTCCCTTCAACCTTAATTCCACCCTAATCCCTTCCAACCCCCAGCACTAGGTAGGAGGAAGAAGGTTGCAGGAGAGGGCATAGACCTCCTTAGACTGTGTTTCCTGGGGCATGTCTAGTCATCCCTGTCAAGAGTATCCAGCATTCCAGCAAATGTGGCAGCAGGGAGGACAGCAGCCTGAGCCACGGGTCTTCTCCAGAGAGCAGAAGACAGCCCTAGTTAATGTAGTTAACAGCTGTGGACAAACTGAAGCAGCCCCATATCCCACAGCTGGGATTAAGACAAAAAACATTCACATGCGGAGCTGGCAAGATGGCTCAGCGGGTAAGAGCACTGACTGCTCTTCTGAAGGTCCTGAGTTCAGATCCCAGCAACCACACGGTAGCTCACATGGTGCCCGTAATGAGAGCTGACGCCCTCTTCTGGTGCATCTGGTGTACTTATTTATAATAATAAATAAATCTTTGGGCCAGAACAAGCAGGGACTGAGTGAGCTGGACTGGAGCAAGCAGAGGTCCTAAATTCAATTCCCAACAACCACATGAAGGCTCACAACCATCTGTACAGCTACAGTGTACATGAAATAAATAAATAGATCTTTAAAAAAAAAAGAAAGAAATTCACATGCCGTAACTAGATTTTTAAAGAAACCAAAACTCTCACTACATAGGTTCTTTTTTTTGTTTGTTTGTTTGTTTGTTTGTTTGTTTGTTTTTCGGGACAGGGTTTCTCTGTGTAACCCCGGCTGTCCTGGAGCTCACTCTATAGACCAGGCTGGCCTCGAACTCAGAAATTCGCCTGCCTCTGCCTCCCAAGTGCTGGGATTAAAGGCATGCTACCGCCCGGCTACTATATAGGTTCTTGTTCTTTGCAAAATGACGCATATTTATTTCGTTTAAAGGGCTTGTTGGACACAACTCAGTGGTGGAGAGATTATCTAACATGTAAAAGACTCTGCGTCCAATCCCCCAACTACAAATTAAGTACTTAGATAAATAAAACATAGGTATGTTTAAGTAGGATATCCTGAGGCTTTATATATGACTTATGATATGAATGACTTTCCAGGACTAAGTATGTGTCTGTGGTAGACTGTGTGCTTAATGGGTTCAGTCTAAGGTACTGGGTGGGGGGCTAGGGGGTGGGTGAAGAGAAAAAATAAGAACATGAACATTTTAGATAACTGCTACTTTATTATTCTTTTAAAAGAGTTATTTATTATTATATGTGAGTACACTGTAGCTGTCTTCAGACACACCAGAAGAGGGTATGGATCCCATTACAGATGGTTGTGAGCCACCATGTGGTGGCTGGGAATTGAACTCTGGACTTCTAGAAGAGCAGTCAGTGCTCTTAACCACTGAGCCATCTATCTAGCCCCAACTGTCACTTTATTTAGAGAACACGAATAACTACTTTTGGGTGATTGCTGAGACTCACACCAGGAAGTTGTTCCTGCTAAGCAAGTGCCCTGTTAGCAAGCTGCACTCTCAGAGTGAATCGCACATTTCCTTTAATCCTTAGTAGTCCTGGCCATTCTGCAAGCCTCTCTGGCTGTGCCTATAGGTGCTTTGTATATCAATCTCACAACTTTGGCCCAGACAGCTTCTCTGGCCTCAGGCATGGAGTCTTGTTTGTCTCCTGTTCCTTGCCTTGTAAATCATAGGTTCTGTTCTATGACTAGCTTCACTGTCTTTCTAAAATTTAAATAACGGGAACTTGTGTTGGCGTCCTGTCTAGTGTGTTAAATAATACACCTAAGGTTAAAGTTTCTTACGTCTTTAAAGTAGGTTTCAGTTTCTTACATAATTCAGGTCAAAGTTGGTGTTTTATGCTTTAAAACTTTATTGTTTAGTTCATTGTACTGTTTAGAAATTTTGTAACAGGGTGTCTGCTTGCCAGTCATGAAAGACAGCAAAGCTCTAATTTTGGTAAATTTTCTGTAATTCTATAAAAACAATTATAGGTTGAAGCGCTGGATTTTAAAATTAGCATTAATTTTATTATCACAATGTAAACTAACATTTAGTATGTTATGTCAGATACTCATTGCTCTCTGTTTTGTGTTCTGTCACATGTCCTTGTGTCTACACTAGCATAATACCCCATAGTTGGGAAAAAGCTACCTCCAGGTTTTTGGGAAATAACTCAGTGGATAAAGTTTGCGTGTAAGCATGAGAGCCTGAATGTGACTCTCAAGCCCCCATGTGTCATGCATACTCACAGTGTGTCTCTTCCCTACCTCCTTCCTTCCTTCCCTCCTCTGTTAAAAGAACCTTCTTAGCCAAAGAACTCCATAATGCAAGATTATAACTGCATGGAGTGAAATGCCTGTTTAGAGAAAGTTAGTTTTATTTTTCTAGATGAAGTGGTATGAGCCTATAATCCCAGCGGACACAGGAGGATCAAGGTTCCAGGCCTGCCTGAGCAGCTGAGTAAGCCTGTCCAACCTACAAAGAGATAAGAGCTCTTAGCAGGGCCTTCCCAAGCCCACTATGGAGTGGGCTCCATCCAGCATGTGGGCTGCTTGGCTCACCACACTGACTCACCCACACTTATTATTGTGAGAAACCATGTCTCGAAAGACACACACACAAAAAAA
>NW_022196901.1:18130363-18135772 GCF_008632895.1 Mastomys coucha | reverse complement strand
TAATTAAGTTTTTTTTTTTTTATTAATTTTTTTTTCTTCCCTGAAACAAGCTTTCTCTGTGTAGCCCTGGCTGTTCTGGAACTCACTCTGTAGACCAGGCTGACCTCTCAGAAGTCCACCTGCCTCTGCCTCCCAAGTGCTGGGATTAAAGGCGTGTTCCACCACTGCTCAGCCTTTTTTTTTCCTTTTTCTTTTTAAGATTAAATTATTATTATAAATAAGTACACTGTTGCTGTCTTCAGACACTCCAGAAGAGGGCGTCAGATCCCCAGATGGTTATGAGCTACCATGTGGTTACTGAGAATTGAACTCAGGACCTCTGTAAGAGCAGTCAGTGCTCTCACCCACTGAGCCATCTCTCCAGCCCTGATAATTAGGTTCTTTTGTATGGGAGACTAAGTTGAGACCCAGTGCAGCTCTGGCCTCAGATCAGAGCTGTTGCTTGTCTTGAGCTTCTTGTGCTGAACCTTGGTTTTGTCTTCTAGATTATTTTCAGTACTTAACTATATACTAGTTTAATAGAGTCTAGCTTTTATCAAATAGAAGCCTAAGCCTGAAGAAATAGAGCACTTGCTGTGCAAATGTGAGGGCCTGTTTTTGATCCTCAATACCCACATAGCCAAGCATGGTGATGCCCCACTGTAATTCCAATAACAGGAGAGGCAGAGGCCCTGGGGCTTGCTCACCAGCCAGCCTAACTTAATTGGTGAGCTCCACTTCCCAGTGAGAGACTAAGTCTCAAAATGCATCAGGTGGCTTCTGAGGCTATAATCCTAAGGTTGACTCTTAAGTCTCACACCCATACCCATAAACATATATGTGCATACCTGTGTGTTTCTGCTCAAGCGTACCCACCCCTCTGAATACCCACTTCCTCTAAAAAACAAAGAAGTGGAAGTTTATATTAAATACCTTGTCTGATAACACAGTGAGTAAATATTTGAGTAATAGTTTAAGGTTGAGTTTTTCATTGCTCTGTGCCTTGTCTCTTTAATGATTACTGACTCCTTCCCAGTACACTGGTGGAAACATCAGGGGGGCAAGCTATATTGGTTGCCTTTTAAATTTATTCCTTGGTAAGTTTATATTATGTATACTTTTATAATGCATTTTTGATCATAGTCACCTCCCAATCCCTGCTTACCCACTTTCTGTGCCCCCAGAACCCTTCTTCCCAATACATCTGCCTTCTATGCTCATGTCTTTAAAAAAAAAAAGAAAAACAGCAACCATAAAAACCCTGAGTTTAATTTAGGGTTGTTTGTATGTGCATAGGTGTGGGGTGATTTAATGGGTAGTGGGCAACTTACCAGTGACTTTGCTCCTGAAGAAAAATTAATTCAGCTCCCCCAATAGCTGCCCCACTGCCAGTGGGACTTCACATGCCTGTTTCCGTTCCTGCTGGGATGTTGTGGGATTGAGGGCATGACTAAGTCTTGGGAGGATAGCCCCAGTTGTTGTGAGGTCAGAAGTTGTTGAGAGGACAGTGTTGCCCAGCCCTCCTCCCTGGATTCCTTCCATTCTCCTTCCTCAGTGTGCTCTGAGCTTTGGAAAGGTGGGGTGGTGCTGATTATGGTTGCCCTGCTTGAAGACAGAACCTTTAGCAGTCACTTATTTTCAGCACTTAAACCAGTTATGAGCCTATGTGCTGTCTACTACTGTCCTGGCTAGTTTTGTGTGCCAACTTGACCCAGGCTGGAGTTATCACAGAGAAGGGAGCTTCAGTTGGGGAAGGGCCTCCATGAGACCAAGCTGTGGGGCATTTTCTCAGTGATCAAGCGGGGAGGGCCCCTTGTGGGTGGTGCCATCCCTGGGCTGGAAGTCTTGGGGTCTATAAGAGAGCAGGGGGAAGCAAGCCAGTAAGAAACATCCCTCCATGGCCTCTGCATCAGCTCCTGTTTCCTGGCCTGCTTGAGTTCCAGTCCTAACTTCCTATAGTGATCAACAGCCATGTGGAAGTAAGCCAAATAAACCCTTTCCTCCCCAACTTGCTTCTTGGTCATGATGTTTGTGCAGGAATAGAAACTCTGACTAAGACAACTACCTACCTCAAAAAGCAGCTGAGAACAGCACTAATTTCTGGAGTGAACAACTGCACTGGTGTGAAAGGCCTTGTATCCTTCTGACTGTAGCAGGCCCCATTTGGTGCAAGGTATTATGGGGAGGACAATTAAAAGCTAGTAATCCCTGTGTATGGCTATGTCCTTCCCTGATAGCTCCTGCACTCTTGCACCCCACTGTGACTTCTGTGAGGAAGGCAGTCCCTTGCCATACCTGCTGTTCTGTCCCTAGGCAGCTTCCTTTTGGCTGCCTGGTGCTCTTTGTCTGCTTTGCATTTCTCAGTTAATATGCTTACATAGTCCCAGTGCTGGGGGCCTTGTGCTCATTCCAGCCATTGTTACCTCTCAAGGTGCAAGCAGGCATTACTTCAAGAGATTCCCCTGAGAACCGCTCCCTTGTCTGGGCGCATCTTTGCCAGTGGAAACTAATGTTAATCCATTTCCATAGTGAATTGTTCTTGTTCCTACCTGCAAAGCCTACCACACAGTGAAGTCTTTTACCTGAAAGGCTACACTGGAGAGGTAACATAGGCATGAAAAGGTGATGGGAAGAAAATTTAAGAAAGCAAGATACTGGGGCTGGCGAGATGGCTCAGTGGGTAAAGAGCACTGACTGCTCTTCCTAAGGTCCTGAGTTCAAATCCCAGAAACCACATGTTGGCTCGCAACTACCCATAATGAGACCTGATGCCCTCTTCTGGAGCGTCTGAAGAGCGTCTACAGTGTACTTATGTACAATAATAAATAAATCTTTAAAAAAAAAAAAAGAAAGCAAGATACTGATATTTTGGCTTTAGGTTAATATTTGATGGAAATTATAATGGGATCATCTTAATTTATTGTAGTTGTATGACTCTTTTTTTTTTTTTTTTTTTTAGATTTACTATATATAAGTACACTGTAGCTGTCAGACGCACCAGAAGAGGGCATCAGATCTCATTACGGGTGGTTGTGAGCCACCATGTGGTTGCTGGGATTTGAACTCATGACCTTCCAAAGAGCAGACAGTGCTCTTCCCCGCTGAGCCATCTCACCAGCCCAGTTGTATGACTCTTATTCAAATATAAAACTCCTTTTGGTTTAGTCAGTGGAGCATGATCTGTGAAATGCGGGTTGGGCACAGGACCCGTGGATAAGTTCAATTTTTCCTTCTCCTACCTGGCTCACTCTGGCCCTACTTGCTCCGGCCATATTTATTTCATATATGTGGGTACACTGTCACTGTCTTCAGACACAGCAGAAGACAGCATTGATGCTTGTTACAGATGGTTGTGAGCCACCATGTGGTTGCTGGGAACTCAGGACCTTTGGAAGAGCAGTCGGTGCTCTTAACTGCTGAGCCATCTTTCTAGCCACAGTTTTTACTCTTTATGAAAATAGATAATGCTGTCTTTCTCACTATGGCTCTGGTAGTATTTTATCTATGGTTTAAGTGCATTGGGTCCCTTTTCCATCCTTCACATATGTGTGTGGCATGCATGGGTGTATGTATGAAGTATGTGTGTCCGTGCTTACACACAGGTTCACAAGCATATGGAGGCCTGAAGTTGATATCAGAAATAACCTTGTCATTCTTTCACCATATTCATTGAGTCGAGATTTCTCTGATAAACCTAGAACTCTTCAAGATGGCTAATGTCTATAGTCAGACTGCTCTGGGAATTCCATGTTCTGTCTTTTTGAACTAGGGTTACAGGAGGGGCTGTTCCGCCTGTCTGACAAGTACCTTGGTCTCTAGGGATCCAGGTTGTGGTCCTCAGGCTTGTGACCCAAGCCATCTCCTCAGCCCAGCTTAAGTTTACTTTAATTGGGGATTCTTTGATTGTTATTATTTTTTTTAGTCATGGCTTTCAGGGTTTGTTTTGTTGTTGTTGTTGTTTGTGGTACCAGGGATTGAACAGGGTCTTAGACACTAGGTAAGTGCTCTACCATTGACTACATATCTAACCCAAGTTAACATACTGTCTCGAAAAACCAAAACAAAAAACAAAAAAAAACCCATACTGAACAATAAATATTTTTACTTTTAAAAAAGTTAAGTTTTGCCGGGCGGTGGTGGTGCACGCCTTTGATCCCAGCACTTGGGAGGCAGAGACAGGCGGATTTCTGGGTTCGAGACCAGCCTGGCCTACAGAGTAAGTTCCAGGACAGCCAGGGCTACCCAGAGAAACCTTGTCTTGAAAAACTTAAAAAAAAAAAAAAAAAATCAAGTTTTTTTTTTTGTTTGTTTGTTTTAGTGTAGTGTTTTCTTTTGTTCATTTTATGGTTACTAACAACTCATCAGTAGCTTATCAAATCACACTTACTACTCTTGGAGTTTATTTTTGGAATTTTTTTGAACATTCTTTCTTACCCCCAGCTACTGCCATGAATTGGGTCAACTCTGTGAGTAGTGCATGCACCCTGAGCACAGAGAGCTTTGTTCGTTGTTGTGTATCAGACACCTCAGAGAGTGCCTAGCCTGGGGTCTGTGCGCAACTGAAAGTCATAAGACAGCTTCGAAGACAACATTGTGGGTTTGCAGTGCTGCTGTCGACTGGATTAGGAGGCAGTCATAGTCACCTCTGTTAGATCATCCTGCTCAGACTTTTGCCCCTTTCACTTTGTAATACCATTGCACTGTCTCTGAGAACTATTTTGCTAGGTATTTAAGATAGAAACATTGCTTTTGGGGCCATTTCCCAGTGTTGTACTTAAAAACAATAAGATTTGTTCTTATTTGCTTTGTTTGGATTTATTCTGTTTATGTTATGTGTATGTGCGTACAGTGCCCATAGAGGACACAAAGGCACACTAGATCCCCAGAGCTGGACTTACCTAGGTGACTGTGCTGTGTGTTTGGTACTGACCTGGGCCTACTTCCAGCGTGATACGTGATCTTACCTGCTGGGCCATGTCTTCAGCCTGTCTCTCCTAAACAAGGAACCTGAATGATGGCGATACTAGTTGTTGAGAGTTTCTGATTCTTGGAAACATGTTCAAAATAGATTTTGATTTTTGGAAATTATTTTAAGGATTCTTCTTCAATGGGGATAATTCCAGAAATCATGGGTTTTACCTTCAGGTCAGCTGGCACCAGATAAGCTTTGGTTTGTTTTAAATATTTTTATTTATTGAGTTTTTTTTTTTTTAAGTTGTGGTTTTATGAAGCCTAGGGTATCTGTGGACTCAGCTGTGGATCCTTAATTCCTGATTTTCTTGCCTCTCTAATTCTTGAGTATTGTCGTTCCGGGAGAGTATGACCACACCCAGCTTATTTTGTTTTAATATTGTAGTGTTGTATAGAAACTAAGGGTGTTTTTTTTTTTTCTTTTTATGTGTTTTGGGGTTTTTTGTTGTTGTTGTTTGT
>NW_022196901.1:18124315-18130242 GCF_008632895.1 Mastomys coucha | reverse complement strand
TTTTTGGTTTTTTAAGACAGGGTTTCTCTGTATAGCCCTAGCTATCCTGGAACTCACTCTGTAGACCAGGCTGGCCTCAGAAATCCACCTGTCTCTGCTTCCCAAGTGCTGGGATCAAAGGTGTGCGCTACCACTCTCTGGCTAAAATTCTTATCAAAGGCATTACATCTGTAAGCATGACTGAATTCTAAAGTAATGCACATTGGTTACCTGTGATGTGATTCCATTTTTTAAAGTAAATATCTATCTGTGCTTATAAAATTGTATTCCATTTTACATATGGGAAGGTTAGGTAGTTTGTGAATAGATAAGTTACAAAATAAAGTACTAATAGGTCCTTTCTTTGATTTATTTTACTCTGACCAGGTCCTTCAAGGGTTAGATTATCTACACAGTAAGTGCAAGATAATTCACACCGACATAAAGCCAGAAAACATCTTGATGTGTGTGGATGATGCTTATGTTCGAAGAATGGCAGCTGAAGCCACTGAGTGGCAGAAAGCAGGTGCTCCTCCCCCTTCTGGGTCTGCAGGTGAGGGAGCTGGGCCCTGGGAGCTGCCTCCTGCTCAGGGCTGTGAGGGAGGGAGCTGGGCCCTGGGAACCTCTGTCTGCTGGGGGCTGTGAGGGAGGGAGCTGGGCCCTGGGATCCTCTGTCTGCTGGGGCTGTGAGCTTTTGAAGCTGGCAGTGAAGGCCCAGTGAGTTTGATGTATGCATGCACATTAGGAACTTTCTCTTAAGCGTTTGCATGTTAAAAGTGACTTTTGCTTAAGATGATATTTGAGTTAATCTTTTTAACTCTTTGTTTTACCTTACTTTGCCCTGTCTGAATTCTTAGCTGTTACTTCTTTATGTAGGCACATGCTCTTGTGTGGTTCAAGTCTCTGTGGAGAATGTATGACAGGTTTCTTGTGGCCTACCTGCAGGCTTGTGATTTTTTTTTTTTTCTTTTTTTCGAGACAGGGTTTCTCTTTTAGCCCTGGCTGTCCTGGAACTCACTCTGTAGACCAGGCTGCCCTCCAACTCAGAAATCCTCCTGCCTCTGCCTCCCAAGTTTCGGCTCTTAAAGGCGTGTGCCACCACCGCCAGGTGTGATTTTTTTTTTTTTTTCTGATTTAGATTTCATAACAATGTTTTCTTTTCTTAAACTAGTACAGCTGCCTCCACCTCAGCTTAATCGATACATTTGGTGTCAGCTCTAGGGTGGGGAGCGGGAAAGGGGAGCAGGGACTTGAGTGTTAGCTTAGTTTCTCTTGTGAAGTTGGCAGGATTCACTGGGGAGACTGGAATGTTGGCTGTGCTTCCCTCTGCCCTGACTGACAGGGCTCCAGAGAGAGAGGTGCTGTGGCCTCATCTGGAGTGCCATGGTGATGTTATCCTATCAGCTCATGCAACCAATTTATGAAGCTTTTGATGCTTTCCAGGCTGAATTCTAGAGCCACTGCGCAGTGTGTTGTGCCGAGTGATGTAGTTGACTTGTGTGGTGCTTTGCTGGTAGTTTTCAAACACAGCTGTGCATCTTCTAACATGTTCATTGCCTTGTTTGCAAAACATGTTCGGCTCTGTGATTGATTGGTAAACTCTTGCATTTCTTTTTCTTTTTCCTTTGTGTTCAGTTTGCCAGTGCTTTGAGAGAGGCTGTTTGCAAGAAAGCAATTCATGTGCACGGCTTCTCCCATGGCCTGGAATCGCACAGCCTGTTTGAATTGCATAAACTTTTTCTAGGTTCTTATCTTTAGCAATCTCTGAGGTTAAAGGTTTTCAAAGTTGGGTAGTTATTAAAAGGCAGTATTATTTCATTTTGCAAATCACGTTACCCAAAGATGCCTGTTTTCCTCTGAATACCCATTTTGTTTTATTTTGTTTTAGTGAGTACGGCTCCACAGCAAAAACCTGTAAGTATTCACAAGTCTATTCAGCATGTCAAAAGGAACTGCTCTCTCTTGAGCTTCACAAATTATGTAGCAAATGTTATAATCTTCATTAATTTAGAAGTGGCATGTTTGTAAATGCTCTATATCATCATCATCATCAAAAAAAAAAAATGCACGACTTCCTACCATGGGTGGGAATAGTCAAAGCGCCGCAAAGCCAGTCTCCTCCTGGGCTTTCTTGGCTGCTGTTGGCCAAGTTCGGTGAATTGCAAGGTTTTAGTTCAAGTTTAAAATTGTTCCAGACTCTTTTTAAAAATGACTTCTGCTTGGCCTCCATGTATCTTGTTTTGCCAAAAATCATTTTAATTTTAATTTTTTATAGCTAGCTGTTTAAATGTGAATTGACATTATCTATTCTGTGATCCTGTCGAATCACTGAGCAATTGGCTTGGAAGAGAGGTTCCAAGTCTGATGAATTGTCACAGTGCTGTTGGCATGTGTCTTGGCAGGTGTTTGTTTTTGTTGTTAAGGAGTGAACTGACCCTGGATACAGACCGCAGCAAGGAGAGATTGCAAGAGAAGATTCTTGCTCAGAGCCATGTATTTCACTGTGCTCGGCTCTCCTAGACTTTTCTCATGGAAGTTAGGGGAAGATTACCAGTGTGAGCACAATCCTAGCTGAAGGTGGCTCTTCTGCTTGGGTTAGTGAGGGTAACTGTGTATGCTGTAGGAAAGCACAGTTGGGTTTACCATGTCACCAACACTTAAACTCCTGAATAGTGTTTTAAAGAGTGCTTTTCTCAGCCATGTGGTCATACTCCCACCTGACCCATGCTTTCTTACCATGTTGCAGATAGGAAAAATATCTAAAAACAAAAAGAAAAAGCTGAAAAAGAAACAGAAGAGGCAGGCTGAGTTGCTGGAGAAACGCCTACAGGAGATTGAGGAATTGGAGCGAGAAGCTGAAAGGAAAATCCTAGAGGAGAACATCACCTCCGCAGAGGCTTCCAGTGAGCATGATGGAGAATACCAGCCAGAGATGAAACTAAAAGCAGCAGACTTGGAGGACACAACTGAGGAAGAGACAGCAAAGGATAATGGTCAGTACAGCTAGGAGCAGGAGGGAGCTGCTGGGTGTGCAGGAGCTGCACACGGCTCGTCTCTGAGCCGAGAGCAAGTGTCTGTCTGAGAGCATCCGTGCTGCTGCCTCCATAGGCACTAAGGACGGCTTTCCCTAGCTTCTTATTGGAGATGGTGGGCTGCAGCTGATACACACTCGCAAAAATATGCCAGGCGGATATCTGAGAAACATGTTAATGTTATGATGGCCCTTCCTTTATTTTGTAATTAACCTTTTGTCTAACTTTAATGCAGCACAGACCTTATTTTAAAATGGTAGAAGAAAGGGTTAATGGCTAGAGAAATGGATCAGTAGTCTTGCTGAGGAACCAAGTACTGCCAGTGTCACGTTGCTCACAGCCAACTCTAGCTGTAAGGGGGTTCATGAATGTGTTCACACACATACATTCAATTTAAAATGAAAATCTTAAAGATCAGGTATAGTAAGCTTCTTTGGAAAAAAGAAGAAAAAGAAGGGATTGAAGTAAAAGTCCAGTTTTACTTGTAATTCTCCCCCCAGAACTAACTTGTCCCTGACTAGAGGGCTCATTGTTAAGTAAGCAGAAACAAGATTTAGAAAGCAACCTTGCCTTGACAAACAAAAGACACGTTCTGGGATACGGTAGAAGTGGCTCTTAGCCAGGTGTGGTGGTTCGTGTGCAGGCCTTGATCCCAGCACTTGGGAGGCAGATCTCTGAGTTTGAGGCCAGCCTGGTCTACAGAGTGAGTTCCAGGATAGCTAGGGCTACACAGAGAAATCCTGTCTCAAAAAAAGAAACTAGAAAATATAAAACCAAAGGATTTCCTTGTGTGAGGCCTAACTATGACTATTGTGCAAGGAGAGCCATGACTCCTGATCTTAATCTCGTCTTCTTTAAGGTGAAGTTGAAGACCAGGAAGAGAAAGAAGATGCAGAGAAGGAAAACACTGAGAAGGATGAAGATGATGTTGAACCGGAACTTGCAAACATAGACCCTGCCTGGATGGAGTCCCCTAAGGCCAATGGCCATATTGAAAATGGCCCATTTTCACTGGAGCAGCAGCTGGAGGATGAAGACGATGATGAAGATGACTGTGCAAATCCCGAGGAGTATAACCTGGATGAACCAAATGCAGAGAGTGATTACACATATAGCAGCTCCTATGAACAATTCAATGGTGAATTGCCAAACGGACAACATAAGAGTTCAGAGTTTCCCACACCTTTGTTTTCTGGGTCCTTAGAACCTGTGGCCTGTGGCTCTGTGATTTCAGAGGGATCACCACTTACCGAGCAGGAGGAAAGCAGTTCATCCCACGACAGAAGCAGGACAGTGTCAGCCTCTAGTACTGGAGATTTGCCAAAAAGTAAGTGCCCTTTTGCATCTCTTGTGCGCTTGCTCTGGGTGGAGTCACACCTATGGCAGACACTGAAGGGAGTTGACAAGAGGGCAAGAGCCAGGAGAATATACCTCAACCCTTACTTTTTTGTTTTTTCCGAGACATTGTTTCTCTGTGTAGCCCTGGCTGTCCTGGAACTCACTCTGTAGACCAGGCTGCCCTCGAACTCAGAAATCCGCCTGCCTCTGCCTTCCAAGTGCTGGGATTAAAGGCATGTGTCACTACTGCCTGGCTGTATAACCCTGTTTTTGATGAGGCATAACAACAGATTATAGATTGGCTTTTACATTCTTTTCTACCTGAGGCCCTATCTTCAAACCCATATTTTTGGTGTAAGTGCCATATGGCTAATTGCAGAATAATTTAAGGAAAATTGAATATCACAGTTGATTTTTATTCTGGCCCTTAGTGAAAAAGTTCAGTAACCTTCCTATGCCGACAGTAGCACATGACAAACAATTGAGCCAGCCCGATCAATATCCAGGAGACTCCTTAGCCTCTTTGACTGCAGCCTGGCAGCACCTCTGTCTCTCCTGGCTGGAATGAATTGTCTCACCTTGGTGCTGTGCACTGGCCAGTAGATGGTTTATGCCTCACCCTTGGTCTGGCCAGAAGACAATATAGTCTCACTTCTGGGCAAAGGTGGCAGAGACTTGTATCTTCTCTGCCTTTATTGTTTCTGTTGCAGCTGATTATCACATATAAAGCAATTTAAAAATTTATCATAGCTTTTCATTATTTTTCATGTGATAATTTAGGACAGTAGCTTCAAATATAGAAAACTGAATTCTACCTTAAACTTAATAAATAACTATGGGAATTCAGCTTCTTTTTCTTTTTCGTTTTCTTTTTTTGGTTTTTTGAGACAGGGTTTCTCTGTGTAGCCCTAGCTGTCCTGGAACTCACTTTGTAGACCAGGCTGGCCTCGAACTCAGAAATCCACCTGCCTCTGACTCCCAAGTGCTGGGATTAAAGGTGTGCACCACCACTGCCCAGTGGGATTCAGTTTCTTAACCTCCTTGTACCTCAATTTCTTTTCTATTAAAGGGAAGTAATGCTCACATCTGGTGGTATTACCATTGAAGCAAATGCTATGTACTAAATCATGTGTGAAAAAGTTTCAGTACATGTATGTACTTTGGTTTTTAACGTCTACTAACAGCTATACTTGTTACTGCTGTGACTGAGGCCTAGGCTCAGTGGGCAGCTCAGCATAGTGTTGCTTAGAACTCATGAGTCTTGGTTCTTTGATTTATTCCACCTACCACATTATTGCTCATTCATTCTGGGGAGGCATGATAGGTAGATGCAGGTTAAAACCTGAAAAGTAAGAAATTTTTTAAAAAAAATTTATGTGCATCGTTTTGCATGCATGTATATCTGTGTGAAAGTGTCAGATGCCCTGGAACTGGAGTTACAGACAGTTGGAGCTGCTATGTGGGCCCTCGGAATTGAACCCAGGTCCTCTGGAAGAACAGCAGATGCTCTCAACACTGAGCCGCTTCTCCAGCTCCCAGAAAGAAATCCTGAGAGAGAGAGAGAGAGAGAGAGAGAGA
>NW_022196901.1:18116268-18124305 GCF_008632895.1 Mastomys coucha | reverse complement strand
GAGAGAGAGAGAGAGTGAGAGAGAGAATGAATTTATAATTGTAATGAGTGAGTAAGGAAGTGTTCTAACTTAGGCAATCCAAAATTCCAGTGCAGAAAGATTATTAAATTCAAAACTCATGTAAAGAATGCTTGGACACTGTGAGAGGTGATCTTAAGTGTTGATTGGCAGGATGCTGTGTAGCTATCTTGCCTGCTTTGTCTTGGCAGGAATAAGTGGACAACTCCCCCAGGAACCGTAGGCCTCCTTTTGCCATTCATGCTTGCTCTGCTGTCCCTTTGGGTAGTTATACATCTTCGTGTGCATTACCCTGGTGTCTGTTCTTACCTTATTCTTGGCGTGCTCAACTCTTCCTGTGACTAATCCTCGCCTGCCCATGATTTCCACTGGCTTCTGTGGCATCGCTGGTTCAGTCTCTGTGTGATCTAACTACTGAATCCCAGCAGCAAGTGAATCCCAAGAAAAAAGTGGAGTGAACTGTGGTATGAGCTGCTGTAGGTGAAGCAGCAATGTGCAGGGCCTCTCTGGGTCTTAACTAGAACACTGTTTTCTTGAGTTGATTATCATCTGCACTCTAGTTCTTTTTTATCATAGGCCCTGTATTGTAGTTTTTGTCAGCTTGACACAAACAAGTCACCTGGTAAGCCGGGGACCTTAGTTGAGGAATTACTTTCATCAGGTAGGCTGCCAGCATGGCTGTGGACATGCTCTTAATTAATGATTTATGTGTGATGGCTCATCTCACTGTGGGTGGTGCCACCCCTGGGCACGTGGTTCTGGGCTGAATAAGAAAGTTAGGTAAAGCACAGGGAAGAAGGCAATAAGAAGCATTCCCTTGTGGCCTTTGCTTCAGTTTCTACCTCTGGGTTCCTGCTTGAGTCCCTGCCCTGATGTCCTTCAGGTATGGGTTAAGATGTGGAAGTATGAGCCAAGCAACTGTTTCCTCTTCCAAGTTGGTTTGGTCAGTGTTTTATTACAGAACCAGAAAGGAATCTAGGACACCTTTGCCAGCCCTTTCTCAAACAGGCCCCTCCTTGCTCTGGCCCTGAGGCCCAGGCCTTGCTTGGTTGTATTGCTTCACAAGCTTGCTGTTTCTCTCTCCATTGTTCTTAGCTGCCTTCCTGACTTCTTCCAAATCACCCTTCCAGCTTGCTGCTAGAGTTTTAAAATACACTAATTAGATAAATTCCCTTGTTCCTAATTCTTCACAGCTCTTCATGGGGCCCAGCAGTCCTCTCTACAGTGGTACATGTGCCTATGGGCAACAGAACAGTCAACTGAGGTACATAAGTGAATTATTAGGAAACCTCTGTGTTTTAAAGTAGATAATTTGAAAGTCTAGCTCAATAAATACCTATATATCCTCAACTTATAGTTAGTATTAACATTTTAATATGGTATATGTTTTATATAGAAACTGCATGCTATAGATAATAGATACTTAATTTTAAGTTATTTTAAAGTAAATATTTCAATAAATATTTAAGCATTTATCATCAGAGAAATGAACTAAGGATGATTTTGTTACTCAGCTCAGTCCTTACTCAGCTTTCCTCTTTAGTTTGAAAATTGTCTTTTATTTTCCCTGACTTCAGAGTATGATAGAGCAGTGTATCACCCCCTTGGGAAGCAAGCTGTGGTGTGAGTTTGTGTTGGCTTTGCTAGAAAACAGTAGAAGACGGGTCAGGGGTGAATTATGTTGTTTGAAGAACTTAGATGCCAGGTGATAAGATGTAGACTCTAAAGTCGTTTGATGGCTCTTGAAGGATGAGATGGGATTTGTCTTAGGTTATTGGCTGCTAGAGCAGCTACAAGTTTCTTGCCTCATGACATCAGGTGTCCCAGAACAGAGTGGTCTTGTCAGTGTGCCTGTTTGGTCCAAATGGAGCCCTCACTTCACAGTCCTCTCAGTCAGTCCTTGTTAGGCTGCCATGTTATGGACCTTGTGTTTTAGGTCTCGATCCTTACATATGTATCCTTTTAAATACATACCTATCATCCTACCCCTGCTCCCCAAATGATGGAACTAGCTTCTGTTTCCCACATGGCATGAGACTCTGTGCATCCCTCCATTGATGCTGAGCTCTCCAGCCTGCTTCCTAACAGCATGATGATGATGCCCAGCACCACTCAGGCTGCTGAGCTCTTTCAAGTGTTACAGGTTGAATGCTTGACTGTGTATACTGCTCTGTGCAGTACCTAGCTCCTGCTGGAACTTCTCCTCACTCTTCCTTCCAGTGCCACCTTCCCAGGCATTTTTCTTGTGCTGGCAAGATAGCTCAGTAGGTAAAGTCACTTGCCTCCAAACCTGATGACCTGATTCAGTCCCCAGAACACACAGAGATTTGTGTTACCTCCATGCAAGTGTGGTGTCCCTCCCTCCATAGCACATACATGTGGGGGAAAGAAAGCAGATTTTCAACATTCGTTCATAGCCATCTCTCTTCTTAGTCTTGTTTTTCTTTGAGGTATATCTAATTTTCTGACATGTTACATGAATTGCTGTGTGTGCTTACAATATTGCTTATGTCTTCCTTTTTTCCTCCCTCCCTTCATCCCTCCCTCTTTCCCTCCCTCCTTCCCTCCCTTCATTCTTTCCTTCCCCCTCCCTCCTTTTTAGTTTTTCAGGATAGGGTTTCTCTGTATGTCTCTGGCTTGTCTAGAACTTCGAGCTCCACCTGCCTAACCCTTCCTAGTGCTGGGATTAAAGGTGTGCGGCCTCTATTGCCTGTATTGTCAACCAGTGCATGACATGGGTCTCCTAATTTGAGTGTGTCTTTTTCTTGACTTATGTCACCAAAGTGGCATATTGACGGGGTTTGGAAAGGGTTTGTCCAAGGGATAGCTCAGGTGTTGTCCTTAATTTTCCTAGTCCTGCCCCTCGCCTGCAGAGAGGCTGTCTGTGCCTACATTTCATGGCGGTCCAGTGCTTTCGAAAATAAACTCTGCCACTTTTTTCATGCTCTAGTGAAAGCAGAAAATGAAATGAAAGCAAAATGAAAGCAGTTACTGTCTTTTCATTTAGGAAGGGAAAGATTGGAAAGTAGGTCATTTGTTGCTATGACAGGTCGCCGTGGGGATGACTTAGTCTGGTTTCAGGCACACTTAAAATGACTGTGCGGTGGGTGTGAGTACACCTGTGCTTACTTGGGCTTTTTGAGTGTTTCCGCAGTCGTGTCTCTCCCCTCACCCTGACCCGGCCCACGTTGAGAAAGGAAGTCACTGCACAAGCAGATTCTGTTTCACCTCAACACCTGTTGGGCCCAAATTGACCCCTAAGCTGAGGGAAAGCCTGAGAGTTCAAACGTGGACTGAGCAGACCAGAGACTTCAGAGGTACCCCAGGCCATTAGATGGTCCAGGTCCCGTTAGCCCTCCTGCGGTGTGCACTGCTGTTAGAAGGCTAGCCTTCCTTCCTGCATGGGATCTACCTACACTGTGCTTCCTCAGTTTCCGTACACCCTGACAGAGGATTCATGCCCATAAGCAGCAACTTGGCATGAACAAAAAGATCCCCAACAAGGGCATTAATGATTAATGATTGAGCTGGATTTTCTGTTTAATCTGTAAATTCCACTTCAATATGACCAAAACTGTAAGCGTGTAGGACTCAGACTGAGTGTGAAGATGAGTGTAGTTAGAACTTAACAGACCTTTGCTAAAGCTGGAAATTCCTGACCTGGACCTGCTCTAGAGACTCCCTCAGGGTCATCCTACAGGTACGCCATCTGAACCAATGAGTTGCCGTAAGTAGCCTGCCTTTATGGCCCACTTCAACTCGGGAGAACACTAGTTTGACATCTCATAAGAGGCTAGCCTCTGCCTATAGTTCAGTTTGCTAATATGTCGTCACGTGACACTTGATGACTGAGTACTTGCTTAGCTGAGGAAGCTGGAATAGGGTTGCTGTCAGCCTCAAGGTACTGCTCATGTTTGGATGGCATCGGGTGAACTGCTTAGAAGTGATTGGTCAGCTGTGCTTATCTTTCTGTGGCTTTCGTGTTTGACCAGTGAGCTGGATACAACCCAGGAGGAATGGTCCCAGCTGCAGGATTCTGTTCTGTCCAGTCATTCTACCTGCAAACATTGTGCTCACACATGCAAACCTCTTATCCCAGTGCTAACTCTCTTGCTCTTTGCTCATGGCAGCAAAAACTCGGGCAGCTGACCTGCTGGTGAACCCTCTGGATCCACGGAATGCAGATAAAATTAGAGTAAAAATTGCCGACCTGGGAAATGCTTGTTGGGTGGTAAGTAGCATTTTCTGTTTACATTTTAATTGTAATTTTATGTGAGAAGATGCTTTTGTTTTTTAAATATTTATCACATCCATTCCTTTCCAGCATAAACATTTCACAGAGGATATCCAGACACGTCAGTATAGGTCCATAGAGGTTTTGATAGGAGCAGGCTACAGTACACCTGCAGACATTTGGAGTACAGCATGCATGGTAAGAATGGCCTTTGCCACTTTCTTTCCTAAAAACTGATTTCTCCTTAATGCTCTTGATGGGGTGGAGTCTTGTTAGAGATCATTCTCCACTTTAAAATAGGTGAGAAGATGGAAATTGTGCCTGGGTGTTTAAGCATTGGGAGAATTCTCGGGTATGTATGTCTTATGAGACATGGTCTCTTCTTCAGGCCCTATGCAGACCATTGTCCCAAGAGTCAGGTCCATCAGAGGAATTGCTTTTAGTCTCTGGAAACTTAGGGGTGTTTCAGGCTCCTTGTCACACCCTGGGGTAAAATCAGATTCCTTCCCTCAGGAGAGGGTGACAACACTTGTAAGTTTGCACCACTGGCACATGGCCTCTGCATGTGCAGGCCACGAACAGATTTCTCCATCTGTCCATGCACAGTTGCCTTCATCTAACGCAGATGCAGTGTCCTGGCTTCTTTTCTGGCTGGTGCCAGCACTCGTGAGACGGCTGTTTTTCTAGGATCATAAGTGGTACTTTCCTGACAGCAGGAGGAGCATCCCTTTGACTTGAGCAGTCTGAGTTTGTATCTTTCTAGATTCACCACACATCTTGTGCACATGTATGTGCAGGCACATGTCCACATGTATGCACATGGATGGAGAGGGCAGAGCTCAGCCTTAGTGTTTCAGGTTAGGCTGGCGGTGAGTGAGCCCCAGGACTTGTTTGTTCTCCCTGCCTTTCCAGCACTGGCTTTGCAAGCATGCACTGCTGTATCCTGTCTTCTTATGTGAGTTCTGGAGATCAGACTCATGGGTTTCCACGGCAGGCACTGCCAACTGAGCCATCTTTCAGCCTAATGTCTTTCTATTTGTTTCTTTTTTGAATGTAGCCCAAGCTGGTCTTGAAACTCAGCCTCCTGAGTGCCGAGATTACGGGCATGGCAACTACACCAGGCTTTGTTCGTCTTCTTGTCATCTGCTCTAAACTGTGAATTGATAAGCATGATCCACCGGGATCATGATAACCTTGCACTCAGGAGCCAGTACCCGTGTGTCTTCACTGTGTATCAAAGCCATCTTAGCACGTTCTTCTCAGTGGGATTTTGTTGTTCTTTGATGGAAAAGGTGGCATGTGTGTGCATGTAGCTTCCAGTGCTGCCGTATTTATCCTATTTGGTCTTACTTTATTTTATTGTAGTTCTAGGGTGGAACCTAGAAGTTCACCGGGCAAGTGTTTTCCCAATTGAGTCATATCCTCAGATTTTGTATTAACTTTTATAGAATTTTTCTTTGGATATCTAAATGAAAGGTCTCCTATTCAAGGCCTAGTACTCATCTTCTTAATGGAGGGGTAGGGGTTAGGGAGGGAAGGGCAGGGTATGGAGGGAATGGGAAAGAGAAGGCAGTATGAATATTATGGTTTAGCTCATTTAGCAATTGTTTTCAGTCTTCTGTATTTTGTGTTTGTTAGTTTTAATATAAAAGCATTTTAAGCATTTAAATTTTTTTAAAAGCTTTTATTTATTTATTTTATGTAATTACACTGTAGCAGTATTCAGACCCTATTACAGATGGTTGTGAGCCACCATGTGGTTGCTGGGATTTAAACTTAGGACCTCTGGAAGAGCAGTCAGTGCTCTTAACCTCTGAGCCATCTCCCCAGCCCCTGAATTTAACTTTTTTATCCCATGTTTGTGAGTGTTGTGCCTGCATGTATGTATGCATCGTGCATGCCTAGTATCTGTAGAGGCCAGAAATGGTGTTACCATTAAGCTGCTGGGTTTATACTGGGAATCTGGGTCCTCTACAAGAGCAGCAAGTATGAAAGCATTGTGCTAAGCAGATAATGCTTGGTAGCATGAAAAAAAGTGAGATGATTGATACAGCCAGATATGAAGTACCATGGGTTCCTAAACTCTTGTCTGATAATTCTAGAAAATAATTCTAAAATTATTAAAAATCTTTGTTTTTCAGTGAGAACCAAAAAATCAAGTTCTTAGTGGCTGAAAGAAGCCACAGTCCCTGTAACAATTATTTTGAATTTTGAGGATACTGTATGGACAGGCTTTTTGCTTTTTAATGTGAGGATAAAGGGAAGTGGAGGCTAAAACCAGAGGAGGCAGAGGCCTGGTTGGAAGGAGTAGAAAGCAGATGGGAGCTGTGTGTGTGTGTGTGTGTGTGTGTGTGTGTGTGTGTGTGTGTGTGTGTACATGTACTCCATTTCCATTTTAGGTGGTGGCAAGGCCAATTTCTATCTGTCCTCAGAAATACAGAAGGCCATGTGTCAAGGTTGCCACGGATCAGGCTCTGAGAACTCTCTGAACCCTGAAATGTTTTTTTTAAGACTTATTTATTATTATATGTAAGTACACTGAGGCTGTCTTCAGATACACCAGAAGAGGTCGTCAGATCTCATTATGGATGGTTGTGAGCCACCATGTGGTTGCTGGGTTTTGAACTCAGGACCTTTGGAAGAGCAAGTCAGTGCTCTTACCCGCTGAGCCATCTCACCAGCCCTGAACCCTGAAATCTTATGCTTTTAATTTTGGTGATGTAAACCAGAAAAGTAGTTGAGCACCACAGGCATGTGGGTAATGGTGGCTGGTCTTGTCTGTCACTGCTGGCCTGCGGTCACTGCCTCCGGTCTTGTCCCTGTGCTCTGCCCTTTCAATATGCTCCTGTTGCAGACATCAGAAGATACCAAGGAGATGTTGCTTCTGTCTCATTTTGCCTCCCTTTTCAGGAGACTGCTGCTGGTGACTGCAGTGCTCCTAGGGCTGCCTAGCGCTGTCTGTCTGTCAGTGGCTATGAGATAGGTATTTTTCAAAGGAACAAGTTTTTGCTCCCTGCCTTCAAGGTTGTGGCTGAGAGTTTTACCTAGAGAACAAACCATAGAAGCTTGCACTGGAGACAAGAGGGTCTGGGTGGTGATGGGGCCCCAGCTGCTGCTGGGAGGAGAGTTGGCCTTCATGGGAGAGGTGCAACCGTGTGAAGAAGGGTAGCAGATTTGCCAGCTTGCGGCTTTGAGCATCTTCTAGTGTGAATGTGTAGTGCATATTGACACAGAGCTTGTGTGCTGAGGTGTTACCTCTTTGTATTCATGTGTTCTTGTACAAATGGGGAGTTCTTATATGTCTATGGTGAGTCCTGACCATGATCAGAATAAAAACCCAACTTAATTCTGACATGCTTCACTAGGAGTTCACTGCACATCATGACCTGGGTTAGGCAGAGAGAAAGAGGCACCTGCTGGCCCTCTAGCTGAGAACAGACGGTGACCTAGAGGAAAGTCCCCCCAAAAGGGACTAGACCAGAACAGAAGGAAGACTCCAAGTTGCCAAATATTGAATATTAATAATACAGCTTGCCTTAGGGAACAGCTTAGTAAGTAGAAGGCAATAATGTTTCCTGTTTACACAGCTGCTAACCTTACAACACTCTGTGACAGCCCCACCCCACCCACAAACGCCAGTGTTTTCATAGTCGTGTGTGCTTGCCCTGTTGTCAGTCATAATAAAGCGCCCCATCCCTGCCGGAGCGCTTGCTCTTCTGCCTCACTGCTCCTCTCCTCCTCTTCTTCTTCCTCCTCTTCTTTTTTTTTTTTTTTTTTTTTTTTTT
>NW_022196901.1:18111819-18115982 GCF_008632895.1 Mastomys coucha | reverse complement strand
AAAAAAAAATATATATTTTTAAATTTTATATGTATGGATGCTTTGCCTGCATGAATATGTATGTACCACATGCAGGCAGATTCCATGGAGCCCAGAAGATGGTATCAACTCCTCTGGAACTGGAAATACAGATGGTTGTGAGCCCACCACATGGGTGCTGGGGCCTGCACTCTGGTCTTCTAGAAGAGTAGCCAGTGCTCTTAACTTCTTAGCCATCCTCCCTCCCTCTCTCTTTCCCTTCCTTCCTTTCTTTCTCTCTCTCTTTTTTCTTTCTTTCTTTCTTTCTTTCTTTCTTTCTTTCTTTCTTTCTTTCTTTTTCTTCCTTCCTTCCTTCCTTCCTTCCTTCCTTCCTTCCTTCCTTCTTTCTTTCTTTCTTTCTTTTTTTCTCTCTTTCAAGATTTATTTATTTTGTATATGTAAGTATACTGTCGCTCTCTCAGACACACCAGAAGAGGGCATCAGGTCCCATTACAGATGGTTGTGAGCCACCATGTGTTTGCTAGGAATTGCAGTCAGTGCTCTTAACTGCTGAGCCATCTCTCCAGCCCCTCCCTCCCTTCCTTTCCTCCTTCCTTTCCTCCTTCCTTCCTTCCTTCCTTCCTTCCCTTCTTTCTTTCTTTCTTTCTTTCTTTCTTTCTTTCTTTCTTTCTCTCTTTCTTTCTTTCTTTTCTTTTTTACAAATAAGTTCATTGATAGCCTTCTTTAAACACTACAGTAGAAACCCAAGTGCTATTCAAAATAATTATCTTTTAATGAGAATGTATCTGATGATCTCACTGTAGAGCAATGAGAAGTAGCTGTTATGAAATGGACGAACACAAAACTAGAGAGGGGCACAGGGAGAGCTTTACCACAGCAGCGTTAAGTATGGGAGAAACTAGAAATGGGAGTTAACCTTTAAAAGACAAATTGGTCATCAGCATGATAATGATTGCTGTCTTTGTACATCTTACAAAATGGGGTGCTGAGCAAAGTTTCAGTAGTGAAACTGAGTGGGCGTCTCTCCACCCTGAAGTACCGGGGTGGGGCGGGGAGTGGGTGGCAGTGTGCGTGGTGCTCCCTGCTTCTACAGAGGGCCTGCAGTAGGCTTTGCTGCATGTGGTGGAAGGGAAGGGCCTCTTGTTTCTAGGTGTTGTTCTGCTCGAGTCAGAGATGAATGAAATGATGACAACATGCTGGACCTTGATCCTCAGCCTGTTGGGAAAGCACCAAGGCACCTGCTCTAAGGGACCTCGGCTGCACATGGGCCTGCTTAGGTCCTAACCCTACCCTGTTGTGCTCTGGGTAGACCCGTGCACTCTGGGTAGATGCTGCAATGTGCAGCCAGCAGAGCCGCTGCTCCCTCTCTAGGAGCTTGGCTCTACTTGCTGCTGTGCAAAGAGATCCGTAACTCTCCCATTAGAAGACATGGAAATACCCCTGCAGTTTCTGTGAACTTTTCTGTAAGAAAAGAAAACTAGGGGTTGGATAGTCCTGGGATGTACTTTGGTCTGCCTTGGTCCTCAGCAGACCTAGGCTTCCTCTTGAGCCATCTCTGAGGTGCTCAGCATGTTATCTGTTGTGTCCTAGGCATTTGAGCTGGCCACAGGAGACTATTTGTTTGAACCGCATTCTGGGGAAGACTATTCCAGAGATGAAGGTGAGTGCTGGCTGCCTGCTGAGTCCCCTGATGTGGGCCTGCTCCGCCAGAACAGAGAGTTCTGTTTGCATTATTTACTGAAAGAGCCATGCTTTGGTTTTCAAACACCAAATTCAGATGCTTTTCCTTTGAGCTGGAAGCGCCCTCAGTGCCAGTAACTGGACAGTACCCACCTGACACAGCTTTGCTGGTTTCCTGGTCGGAGGAACCCAACTGGTGGGTGAGGACTGACTGTTGAGGTCCAGGCCTCTCTGTGGTTACTTTGTCCATAGTTCTGCTGCCCATTTTGCTGTCCTGTTTGGGAGCTCAGTTGAAAACCAGGGAATTCAGGCTTGAATTCCTTCTGTAAAGCTGACCATCTCCATTCTTCCTTGCTTGCAAAGCTGGGGTGGCCTGGGGTTCGCTGGTGTCAGCCACTGTTGATGCTCCAGTTGGTGTCTGAGGCCTGCCAGTCCCACAGACCTCTGCATGGATGTGCTGCAGACATTGTTGATTTGAATCGATTTCTGAGTTTACTAATTTCCCTTTCCCTCTTCTCCCTCCCCATTCCCATGTCCCTTTTGCTCTCTCCTCATAGACCACATAGCCCACATCATAGAGCTGCTAGGCAGTATCCCAAGGCACTTTGCTCTGTCTGGAAAATATTCTCGGGAATTCTTCAATCGCAGAGGTAGTACCCTTTCTCTTTGAAATGTGCCACGATGCAGACAGAAATGGAACCGCTGCAGCAGCAGCAGCGTTAATGTGACCAAAGCAGTTCTTCTAAATTCCAAAAGCAGCCGAGCAGAATATCTGTGCTGGTATAAATGCTGACTGAAGACTGAGTCTGGGCTGTGATGTGCTCACTCTGAACACTGGGCCCTTCTTGGTGCCCAGGGACAGCTGGGTGTCCTTAGCTCTGAGTTCTGAATGAGCTGGACAGAGGCCATTTGGGCCATGCTCCGTTTCTGTCTGTGCGGGCAGTAAGCATGTCTGCATGCAAGGTACTGATTAAACTGTCGTGTGTTTGTGTTTTGCTGGCAATGTTTCCCATTGCAGATCACATAGCATTGATCATTGAACTGCTGGGGAAAATCCCTGGAAAATGCGCTATGTTGGGGAATATCCCAAGGAGTTTTTCACCAGAAAAGGTAATGGTACTTATACGGCACTGTTTCCAGCATGATCTTCTCCCAAAGGAGAAATTGTGCATTCGTATTTGAGCCATGGAAAAGATCAAGACTTTTCACCTGGGGACTTCTGCTGAAGAAGGTACTCAGAAAATAATCTGGAACCATCTGGTATCTACAGAGTGAAACCTTTATAAAAAAAGCAGGTTTCTAGCAATCCTTTCTCAAATAACTATCTCTTAACTCCGCTCTAAGCACCAGTGTGTGTATTCACATATTTGTAGAAAGGATTTTAAGCAAGTTTGGGAGAGCACTAGATTAAGCTGCATATGATGGCTCATCCTCGTAAGCCTGGGGAATCAAGAGTCCTTTGTGAGACAAACTCACAAAGCTAGACTTCCCTTCCAGTTCTTAGTGTTTAATGAGACAGCCTCGATGGGAGTAGTTTCATGGATGGCCATGGGCATTTTCTTGGGTGTGTCTGAGCTCTTTGGCGTTGTGTAGGCCTGTGAAGCCCTGTGCACATGTACTTTGGGTTATGTAGACAGTCCCATGGGTGACTGGTTTTAATGTTCTGTAGTTCACAGGTAGTATGAATCCTTTTCAATCCTTTTTTTTATTTAAAGATTATATGTAAGTACACTGTAGCTGACTTCAGACACACCAGTAGAGGGTGTCAGATCTCATTACGGATGGTTGTGAGCCACCATGTGGTTGCTGGGATTTGAACTCAGGACCTTCGGAGAGCAGTCAGTGCTCTTAACCGCTGAACCATCTCTCTAGCCCTTTTTTTTTTTTTTTTTAGTTTTTCCGAACTCAGAAACCTGCCTGCCTCTGCCTCCCAAGTGCTGGGATTAAAGATGTGCGCCACCACTGCCTGGCAGTACTAATCCCTAAGCCTCCAAGCAGTGTGTTTCTTTCCTCAAGCTAAAAACTGAATCCTGAGAAAAAGCTGGGAGTAAGAGGGTGGGGAACTCAGGTTCATCCTTAGCTACATTGAACATTACATGTTAACACGGGCTATGTGAGATCCTGCCAATGACAACAAATTCCTTCTCAGGTGCTGTTGTCTTGGGAGCCCCTGTTTTTACCAGCTTAGATTCAGTTATGTTTACCTCCTCCATTAAAGTTTGCTTAAGGACTTGGGAGAGAGTTAGTTGGTAAAGCGGTTGCTGTATAAGCTTGAAGGGCTGAGCTCAGGCCCAGTACTTACATAAAAAAGCCAGCTGTATTGGTGCATGTACTTGTAATCCTGGTGCTGTGGACACAGAACAATGGAACCCTGGGGCTTGCTAGCCAGCCAGCTTAGCCATGTGTCTGTCTGTCTGTCTGTCTGTCTGTCTGTCTGTCTGTCTCTGTCTCTCTCTCTCTCTGTCTCTCTCTCTCTCTCTCACACACATACACACACACACACA
>NW_022196901.1:18108010-18111809 GCF_008632895.1 Mastomys coucha | reverse complement strand
ACACACACACACACACACACACACACACAACTTGAGTAGGATAGAGAGTCCAGTCCAGGTTATTTCATTTTTAACTCCCCTTCCTTTCTTCCTCTCCTCTCCTCAACTTTTTAAATTACACTTATTACTTACTGGGGAGATCATAGGTGACATATGTGGACACCAAAGGACACGTTTTAGGGAGTTGTGTCTCTCTTCATACTGTGTGGTTCCTGAGGGACCAGATTCATATCATTAGGCTTTGTGGCACGCCTTTTTATCTGACAAGCCATTTCCCTGCGATCTCCCTGCCCCCCCCCTCAGTATTTTATGTGTATAAGTGTTTTGCCTTCACTCTGTATATGTGTATATGTGGTACCTACAGAAAAGGGCATTGTATACCCTGGAATTGGTGTTACAGATGGTTTTGAGCTACCAGATGGGTATCAAAAACTGAACCTGGATCCTTTGGAAGATCAACCAGTGATTTTTAATTGCTGCTGAGTCATCCATCTCTCCAGCTCATTCTTTCTTTTTGAGTCAGGGTCTTGATCTCCTGATCCTCTTGCCTTAGCCTTCCATGTGCTGGCTCACAGGCACAAGTCATCACGCCCAGCTGTGCTCTTAGGCTCCCTATGTTTTTCAGCTGGCTTGGAGCTGTAAGCCATTAAGTTGATTTCTACTGAATGCCGTCCCAGAACCAACAGCAGCAATGACATTCTTCTTACCCCGTTTGGAAGAATTTATCTTGAAGGACAGTTGGCAAATGAGGTGCTTAGGTGGATGGTTTTGGGAAGATGTAGCTGTCCTGCAATGCTTTGACTGTTGCCACATTCACATGTGGCTTCTCCTTGGACGTTTGTGGGCCCGTGTCTATAGCCATCTGTGGCACTCCTGCTTTAGGACTTAAGAGCTTGGGTTCTTTTCGACAGCATAGGCAGTGTGGAGGACACGATCAGTCTCCCAGATGCTGGGGTTGCAGGCCTGTCCACTATGCTGTGTACTGTGCGTTCTCTTTAATGGGAGACTGAGGGCATTTGGGTTTGGTGTTTCTGTGGCGACGAGAATACTTGCCCTTCTTTTGGATATGAGAGGCCAGGGACCCTGAAAGTGAACTGGGGTTTGGGTGGGCAGCCCCTTCCTGCTGGTTGTTTTCACTTAATGTCTGTGACAGTCAGAGGACAATCTGTCGCAAGGAGGAGAGGCTTGTTATGACAGTACGTCTGTAAGAGTGAGGAGAGATGGCTGCTGGATTTTGTTTTTAAACAGTGGGCAATGTAGACCAGACTGGTCTCAAACTCAAGGAGATCCGCCTCCCTCTCTTCTGCGTGCTGGGAGTAAAGGCATGCGCCCATGACCAGCATATAGTTTATCTCCGTTCAGTTTTTGCAATATGCCCCAACTGAGGAAGACAAAGGCACAGGATAAAACCGCTCCTCAGCTTTGCACCATGATTGCAGCAGGCAGAACATCATTTGCTAGGAGCCCCTTTCTATTCATCATTCCACCCCCACTGCTGATCTGAGGAGGAGAATGGGCTTCATGTGTTAAAATTAAGCATCAGATGCAGCTAACTGGTCTCCCTTGCTTCTAACTCTGAAAGGCATAGCCAGTGCTAGTTTGCGGCACTCCTTGACTTAAAATCTGAACTTGATTTTGGAGCAAGCAGTGTTATTATTGCTGTTATCTAATAAATGTTAATTTGCTGGTTATTTCTTGGGTTTGAACATCACCCACATAAAACATTAAGAAACCAGAGTGTGCTATGTGTGGCATATAGGAGTGAAGTTGGAGTTGAAGGCCAACGTGAGCCTCAGAGTCAGATCTGTCTCAAAATGAAGACAGAAGGAAATCTGAGTGTTCAGAGATGGATTTTCTTTCTTGTTCTGTTCCCCATGGACTGAATGACAACTCCCTGCAGCTTGGCGAGTACATCAGTGGCCCTTCCTGGGCTGTGTTCCTTGGGCCATATGTAGTCATTGTTTTACTGAATTTATTGTATCAAAAATTGATGCCTGAGAGGGGATAGGTTACCTAAACTTATTCCCACATGGGGCATCAAGTTCATTGGGATACATCTGGCTATGTGCACAGATGTAAATCTGATTTTGTAGTGACAATTTTAGAATTTTGGTTTCTTTTAAAAACAGAAATATTGTAAGTATGTGCTTTCATTTTATCCCAGGTGCAGGGCTGCCTCGGGCTCTCCACAGCAGCTGACTAGGATTTCCCTTGTGTTCTAGAAGAGGTGTGGTTTTTTCACCTTCAGAGAGCTTCTAAGATTGTGTGACATTTGGAATTGTGGGAAGTTTTCAGAGACACATAAATGCTAAGGCCCTGAGAGGTGGTGGTTGGTCATTCAGGGGAGATGGCTGCATTTTGTGGTCAAAGAAGAAACAAAAGGAAAGAAACTAGATTCAAAATCAGTCTCTTTCTCTTTCTCCCCCTCCCCCCATCTCCCTCCCTTTCCCTCTCTCCTTTACCTCTGTTCTTCTCTCTATCTAGTGATGGGGTGGGGGGAGTAAAACTGGGGGTAGGGGAGGGGCGAAGGGTAGAAAAGAGAAGAACTCACAAAGCAGTGGAGACTAGCTACACAACTTAAATCCTAAGACTTCATTAATCCAGGGCCTACAAGATTGGTCAGAGATAAAACCTGCCACCAAGCCCAATGACCTGAGTTTGACTCCCAGGAACCAAGTAGAAGGAGAACGACTCCTACAGTTTCCTGACTTACATGTGCATGGTACACATATTTCTACACAATTAAAACAGACATGTACAGATGTAATAAAGAGGCTGGAAGGGTGGCTCAGCAGTTTGAGAGAGCACTTGAATGTGCTTGTGGAGGACCTCTGTTGAATTCCTAGTAATCACATGGTGGCTCACAGGTGGAATTGAAGCTCTAGGGGATTCAACACTCTCATCTGGTCTCCACAGGCTCCAGGCACACGTGTGGTGCTCATGCACATAAGACACTTATTAATAAAGAACTTTAAACATTTAATGAAGTTCAATTGAAAATGTCCGAGTGCAGTAAAGAAGTTTCCATGAAACAGTAGACTCCTGATGTGAGGGCCAGCACCCTAGCTGTCTGAGATGAGGTGAAATAGTGAGAAGACCTTGCACTCGGAGTGTGGGATTATAGGAAGTGAGTTTTAAAGAAATACTGTAGCTCCTTGCTGACGTCATCACAGGGTCTTGTACGCATCTCAGAGGGCCGGCCTCAGAATTACAGTGTGATCCTAATCCACTTTGTATTCCATATTTTGAACTTTAATATTGGAGCTGAAATTGAGTTTGTTTTAAATCTTTCCTCTAGGATTATCTGATTCTGTGGATCTGTGCAGCCCTATTAGTATAGGATCTGTTCACTGGAGCTGACAGCCTTCATGCTGGCCCTGTTCTGCTCAATGTATGGGTTTCACATTTTAAAAGACTTAGAATTTTCACATCATTTCAGTTTTACTGCTGCACAGACTGTGGGTATCACAGAGCTTTAGGAACATAAGGAGTATTCTCTGTCTTTGTAATCTTTTGGAAGGATGGGCATAGTTCTCCTTTGAATCTTTGAGTGTAGGTTGACTCTGACACAATGAAAGAGAAAACAAAGAAAAAAGCCCAGAGCAGTTTGAGCCAGCCTAGCAGAAGGACAACAAAGGCCACTGCAGCAGTACCCTATGAGTACACAGGGGACGATGCCTTCGCAGATGGCAGGGCACGCCACAGAAAACAGCACCCCACAGGCTGTGCCGATGCTGTGCGTGCTCTGCCTGAGTGTGTGTATGTGCCCACAGGCTGCACCCATGCTGTGCGTGCTCTG
>NW_022196901.1:18105369-18107904 GCF_008632895.1 Mastomys coucha | reverse complement strand
TGTGCGTGCTCTGCCTGAGTGTGTGTATGTGCCCACAGGCTGCACCCATGCTGTGCGTGCTCTGCCTGCATGTGTGTATGTGCATCGCATGTGTGCCTGATGCCTGCAGAGATCAGAAAAGGGAATCTCAGATGATTATTAGCCTCCAGGTGGATATTGGGAACTGAGCCTGGATCCTTTATAAGAGTAAAAGTGCTCTTAACTGCTGAATTTTTCTAGCCCTGATTTTAAGTTTTAAGGAGTTTGGTACTCAGTTATTATAAATTTGAAGTAAATTTCATATACAAGTAGAATATTCCCTTGTCCAAAATTCTTGAGATGGGAAGTTTCCACTTTCTGATTTCCTCAGATTTTGGAATATTTACATTGACATGATGAACTGTCTTGAGGATTAGACATAAGTTTAAACATGAAACTCATTTCTATTTCAAGGTCATGTAAGTACGTGTGGGCTGGAGGTAATCTCAGCACAGCTAGCTTTGGATGTCACTCATCATAGGAGAGCCATTGTGTAATGTCCTTTTGTATCATGTTCGTCTCCAGGGTTTCAGTTTTTAGACTTGGGATGTGCAGCTCACTAGACCCCCCCATCCCTACTGTGTATTTTACCACAGAAGGTGACATAGTGAATCTTCTAGTTTTTCTTGTTCCACATCTAAGAATTGAGTCCACATCAGACCCCAAATGCATTTATAAAAACTTGTAGTGTTTTCTGTGACCCAGCCCCCAAGCAGTAGAACATAGCTGTTTCTGTGGTGCACGCTTCAGTTACAGTGGAGAGGCGTGCGCCCTGTGTGCAGGTAGAGACCTGTAGTCCTAATCTATAGTCTACTTGGAAGCAAGTAGATTGTGAATTTCAGGCTAGTCTAGGCTACATAGTGAGAACCATCTCTTTTCAAAAAAAAAAAAAAAAGGAAAGAAAGAAAAGGGAAAACAGTACGGTAATGTGGGTGTGTGGTATGTGCAGTGTGCATAGGTTATATACAAATACTATGCTAGTTTATTTTGGATATTGAATATCCTTCGATTGTTGGCGAAGGTTGAGTCCTGGAACCAGTTTCTGTGTGTACAAAGGGACAAATGTACTTAGTTTAGTGTTCATTGAAGCACCTTAGCCTGCAGAGCTGGCAGTTCCCTCAGTGGGCTCCTCGGTTCTGGCACACAGTGCTTGTCAGCATTTGTATTTATTTGCAAACTTATTTATGCCAAGACAGAATAATTAACTGTCAAGGAAGTTTCTGCTTTTTGCCAGAGAACTTACTCAATGTCATGTGTGAATGAATGGCAGTCTGTTGAGGATGAGGTCACCAGTCTGTCTCTGTCAGCGTGGTCAGTCTACTAGAAAGGTACCCAGGGGGCATTTGCTGCCTGCAGAGCTGGGTTTTGATGTACCTGCTTTCCATGTTCATAAGTATTTTTAAGTCAATCTTTGACTATCTGTAAAGATAGATGTGAGACTTTACTACAGCAATTGCCCATATGATTCTTGGGTTTGGCTTTTTAGCTACTGCCCTAAATATTGACCTTATTTGGGAACTGAGAGGGTTGGCCGTGGTTCATATCTTTTCACTAGGTCCCCAGAGCCAGGCTTCTGGGATTTGAGGGATATATCTTCAGGGATTGCTTAAATGTGTCTTAAATTTTTTTTTTTTAATGTATGGTGTGTTTGATGGGGTTTCATGTTCCACAATGCATGTGTGGACGTCAGGGAACAGCTTTGTGGAGTCAGTTTTCTCCTTTCATCTCTACATGATCAGACTCAGATCACCAGGCTCACATTGTTGAGTGGCAAGCCCTGTTTACCCGTATCAACAGCCTTTAGACCTGAGTTTTACAAACTGTTGAAATTGCTGGTGTGTTCCTTTATTAGACCTAGAGATCTGATCTCCAGTCTGAAAGCAGTGCTTAACTGTGTTCTCACTTCTTACCTCACCTCTTTCAACCAGGTACCATTCCAAAAGCTGCTTTATGGGATGAATCGTGTGTATAGCATGGCCGTAATTCTCTGGACAGACAGGAGCAGCCACTGCAGAATATAGACAGGAAAGGACTGCAAGGGAGGAGGTTGCTGGGATTCTGTTTGTTTGTTTCTGTTTTACATTTGTTAGTAATATTAGGGGGGACGGTTCTAAGTTGGTTTGCATAGGTGTGTGATATAGTCCTGCTTCTGATGCAGGTCATCCAGCACTTTTTAGGTTCTACTATAGCATGTAAAAGAGAAGAGACACCAGTGTAGTGCCAGGGCTTATTGCTGGAGGCCACTCACTTGGCAGTGTGCCTCTGCAGGTCTGGTAAGGAGCTGTCAGGTGGTACAGTTCCTGGACGGGTAGGAGATTCACAGAGATCCACTCTGAGGGCTGCCCAAGGAGGCCACTTTATAGGCAGCTATAGATATTCTGTGAACATTTTCTAACACACAGAAATGAAAGTTATTGCTGGGCAGTGGTGGCACCCGCGCCTTTAATCTCAGCACTTGGGAGTCAGAGGCAGGCGGATTTCTGAGTTTGAGGCCAGCCTGGTCTACAGAGTGAGTTC
>NW_022196901.1:18055910-18105343 GCF_008632895.1 Mastomys coucha | reverse complement strand
AAAAAAAAAAAAAAAAAAATGAAAGTTATTCTCACCTGGCAATTTGACTTAAAAATAACTTTTCTTTTTTAAAAAAGGCATTTTTAAAAAAAAGACTACTTAGTGTTATTTTTTCTGCTATGTTAGAACTTCCTAGCTTTGGGTAGTTATTCTTTTATACTACAGCTGACACATTAGAACATTTTTTAACTTAAGGTTTTATAAGAAATTGTCCTTGAGGTCATATGTTTTACAGTAAATTGTTTTGGGTTGCTAGTAGCTACTTGAGGCTGTTTGCTTAAGTTTAGACAGAGTAGAGTTCTTATGCTCTGTAGGTGTACTAGCCATGTGCCTGTTAGCCCCGTGGAGCCAGTTTCTACCAAGCATAGTGGACAGCACGGTTGAGAAGGGCATGTGTACCATCAGACAAAGTTAGATTTGCATTGAAGTAGAAGCACAGACTTCCTTTCTTCCCATTGTAAAACATAGTTAACACAGCTTCAAATAGTACACACCATACAGGTCTCCTGAGCCAGCTTACAAACAGCAACATCACTGAAGGTGGAGTGTGAGCGGCTCTCTTGCGTGGGAAGCAGATATTCTCAGTGCTTTTGCATCTCAAGAAGCACAGAGCTTATTTGTTCAGACTTAATCCATTTACATCCACCTAGCTTGCTTCAGCTCAGTCATTAGCTCTTCAGTGAGACTTGCTTAGGGGAAAAAGCTAGCTTTCTTTGTTGTTTCCATAAGGTTTTGAGAGGTAAATTGCTTGCTTCAGTGAAAATGAGCCTGCTTGGATCAAGTAAATTCTGAGATGTGCAAATTTGGAGCTTTTGTGACGTGTGCTTCTTTCTCTCCAGGAGAACTGCGGCACATCACCAAGCTCAAGCCCTGGAGCCTCTTTGATGTACTTGTGGAAAAGTATGGCTGGCCCCATGAAGATGCTGCACAATTTACAGATTTCCTCATCCCAATGTTAGAGATGGTTCCAGAAAAACGAGCCTCGGCTGGCGAATGCCTTCGACATCCTTGGTTGAATTCTTAGCAGATTCTACAAATATAGCCTTCTGAGCTAGCAAATTTTTCCCGTACATTGGACCTAAACAGTGGCTCTCATTCTTTAACAGGATTCCAAGTGAGCTGGCTCCACCCTCAGACCTTTGTTTTGCTTTGAGGTACTGTTGTTGACACTTTGCTTCCTGTGCACCACAGTCCTGGGAAGGGTGGTCTTTGTCTTCAGCTAAGTAGTATACTGGCCATTTTCTTCTGGAAACAATAACATGTCTCTAAGCATTGTTTCTTGTGTTGTGTGACATTCAAATGTCATTTTTTTTTTTTTTGAAAGAAAAATACTTTCCCATTTGTGTTTTGGCAGGTTCTGTAACTATTTATGAAGACATATTTTAGCTGAGCATTATATAATTTACAATCTTAAGAAATTATCAGTTGGAACCAAGAAAGAGCAAGGAAATGTACAATTTATCTTCTGGCAAAGGGAAATCATTCCTGTATTATAGTGTATGTAACTATTAATTTGCATAAATAGGGGATGAGGATTCACATTCAGAAAAGCTACCCAGTCCTGAGTGCTTTTTTAGCCTACATTGCATGTTGCAGATTACCACTGCTTCAAGAAGTTGCGCCAACTTTTCATTCCATAACAACCCAAGTGGTTCTGGATTAGGTGCCATGCCCTCTGTGGCACTTTAGAGAGAAAACCTTTTAAAATTTGACACAATAATCTAGCAGTTCCATTTGTATTTTGTATATTTTTAAAACTACGTTTAAAGTAGCAGTCATTTTCACTTAAAATGTGATGGCCCAATCCCATGTAGTATCGCCTCTCACCAGCACTGTAAGTTAAATATGTAGATTAAATTGGACAAGAGAAATATGTTCAGTGTGTGGAATGAAAAAAATAATATATTTTTGGAAAAGCATGATCGTGTTTGTTTAAAACACAAGGTGTGGCTTATACAGTTTGCAATGCAGTGGACAGAACACTCCTCACAGCTTAAAGGTAACAGCGACCATGTCCATGCTGTGGGCAGCTTCCCTCGCTACAGCAGCTCCTCTTGCCTTTTCGTTATTTCCCCTTTGCAGACCACATACAGTTTTAGTTTATGCATTTCCTTAAAATTAACTGTAGAATCCAGGATACAAACCATTAGTAGGCAATACTATTTTAGAATGTAACATAGGAGGTGTATTAGCCTCTTTTAGAAGTCAGTGGATTGAATGTCCTTTTTTAAAAAATTTTTATTAAGGTGCCTCGTTTTTCTTGACTTTGTCCATTAACATTTATTCATATGCCTTTGCAATAATTAGATTGTGAAAAGCTAACAAGTGTTGTAACAATAATCCTTTGTTTGGGGTGCTTGCACTTGTCTTAAACATTAAAGTGTTTTGGGGTGTTTTTCCAGACATTGCCTTGGTTATTGCCCTGTATTTGAAGAGACAGAAGCAACATGCATTTACTCTCAGTAGAGTGTCAGCAAAGCTAAAGGAGGTGCAGATTGTCATAGGACATACATTAGGGCAGAATGGATTTCATGAATGAGGCTTTAGTTATAGCTTCATTATCTACAATGTGGATGTTCTCCCCCCCCCCCCCCCTTTTTTTAATCAGTGTTTCATCCTAAGTGCAATGGTTTCCTCCTCCCTCCCCGCCAATCTTTCCTCTGTGGACAAGACACATATCCCTCTTAGGAGCTAACATTATTAAATCATACACTGTAGTGAGGGAGATGATGCCTGCCACTCATTCATAAAGTATGCATGCTAAGTTTTTCTAATGAGGCTGTGGGTTCCCTTACTTAGAGAGCTTAGGACAGATGGTGGCTGTTAAGTCATGATTTCTATATAAACATTCCTATAAGAACCACAGAGTATGTTTACCCTACCTCTGAAAGAATTTGAGTAAAATTTGTCTAATGTGGTTAGAAATGTCAAATTGCAAAATGAAGCTAGAATATTAATCTTTTAAGGTGGTTCTTCTATTAATATCCTAACTAGTTTACAATATACAGAGTTCTAGAATATACTTTTGTGACTGGGTACCATATAATTATATCAGCTTCTTGGTAGCATGATGATAAAGAATAAATGAAAGGTTGGGTGTGGTGGCGCACTCCTTTAATCTCAGCACTTGGGAGGCAGAGGGCAGGAAGATCTCTGAGGTCAGCCTGGTCTGCATAAGCTTGGGCCACCCAAGGCTATATTGAAATCCTGTATTGAAAACCTAGAAGAAAGAAAAGAAGAAAAGCCTAGAAGAAAAGAAAGTGAATCATAGGTTATTTGGATCATTGTAGCCAACTCAATCTTTTTAGTGAAAAGGCCCTGTGAAATCTTCATGAAAAATGACAAGCAGTGGGTCTCATGTGACTTTAATAGATTCAGAAATAGCTAATTTAAGAATTAGCAGAAGTAGCCGGGCGGTGGTGGCGCATGCCTTTAATCCTAGCACTTGAGAGGCAGAGGCAGGCGGATTTCCGAGTTTGAGGCCAGCCTGGTCTACAGAGTGAGTTCCAGGACAGCTGGGGCTACAGAGAGAAACCCTGTCTCGGGGGGGGGGGGGGGGGGGGGGAGGATTAGCAGAACTGTCCAGAGAAAAAATGAGTATTAGGGAGTATAAAAGAAGTATGCTTTTTAGGTGAGATCTGCTTGTTTTTCTATACTCCCTGCACCATGCATAACTTAACAGGTATGAGCAAAAAAAAATACAACAACAAAAAACCTTTCATTGGAAAGAAAACAGTTCGAAAGAGTTCGAATTACTTTTCTTCTTGTTTTGTGAGGCAAGGACTCAAGAGATCCACCGATTCACCTACCTAGGCATGCCAACCCTCTCCCAACACACACACACACACACACACACACACACACACACTCTCTCTCTCTCTCTCTCTGAATTAAAAGTTTGTAGAGTGTGTCCATTAACGATTATATTTAGTTGTTGTTTTTCAGTTTGCACAAGAGCTTTCATTATGGATTACTTACCTGGCTACTTTGAAAGTCTGTGGACAAGTGATTTTAAGGATGAATATTGCATCCTTTGATCTGTCTGAAACTGTCAAGGAGGGAAAATGTGAACCTATCCAGTTTTCAGACTAAGATGTCTTTAATAAACATCCTAAGGAGAACACTATCAAGTCAAAGATGGCAAGGCAACTGGTGTTCTTTAAAAACTTGATTGGTTTTAAGCCCCAAATGAGCTATATTCTCGAATACCATCAGGGTTAATTTTCAAATGGGAATTAAATAGTAAAATATGATTTAAGTCACTACCAAATCTAATTTTTAGAGTTTGCTGTTTTTTCTGATGCACAGAATACTGGGCCCAATTGTGTCATGTGTTTGGAAGGTGGTAAATAGGGCCACTCCTGAGAGGTAGACAGCAGAAGCTGGTAATAAAAAAAAAAAAAAAAAAAAAAAAAAAAAAGCTACCACTTGTATCTTCTTTCAGTAATAAAATATTCACTGAAACCCTCTTCATTCTATTTGATGTATTTCAGAATAATGCTTTTCCCCCTTGGTTTTGTTTAAAGAGATCTATTTTGTACAACTTAAAAAAAGCAAAAAAGCTCTAAAGCTAGTATTAAACATTACATTTTCATATCAGTTTTGATTAGTGGAAGTATTTCAGTCATATTCTAAACTGTACAAATCTCCCCGTGTTTTATTTTTTATATTTATTTTTATGTGTATGACAGGTGGTCATGAGCTCTGGCTCTGCTCGCTCCAGCGTAATGCACTGTAGCTACCAGAAGAGGGCGTCTGATCTCATTACGGGTGGTTGTGAGCCACCATGTGGTGGCTGGGATCCGAACTCAGGACCTCCAGAAGAGCAGTCAGTGCTCTTACCTGTTGAGCCATCTTCCCAGCCCCTCCCCGTGTTTTAATTATTCTTTTTCAAACTATGTTAAACTACAGTGTTTAGTACAGTATGGAATGCATCGACAATGTGGACTAATGTTATATTAAAATGTTAGATTCTTAGATTGTTAGCTAAGTCACATAGTGTGGCTATTTAATTTTAATTTCCTGTGACTTGTGCTCCTAAAGGAAAGGCAAGTGGTAGAGTGGGACCCACCCAGACTGGCTGCTGGTAGCCTGCAGTGCAGCCGAGGTAGCAGCTACTGAAGAAAATGGATGGTTCTTTACTTACAAATTATATTTGAAAATCATAGTTTTTGTAAAATCATTAAGCAGACCTCAATCTCAGAAGTTGTATAGAACAATTTAGTAAAACTGACATAATTGTGGTTTATTAACATGAATTAAAATGCCCAACCAGTGCTTCAACGTGACAGCATATTTGAAATAAAAAGGAAAGGTCATGTACTGTACTACTTCACAGAGATCACACTTTTGCAAAAGACTTGCCATATGTACAATGCTATATACCAAATGAAAAGGGTGGGAAGCAGTTATATACGCAAAAGAAATGCAGTATTTACAGTCTGTCAGCAGACACTAGAAATTATCTATACATTAAATTACATTTTGCTTGCAAAAAACTGATAAAACAAAATGAGCCATGTCCACACCAAACTATAAAAACCTGTATTGCATTTTCAGACCTAAGATGCACTCAAAGAACTGCTGACCATAAAAAGAAAAGAAAATCCTTAGTGCTTTCTCTAGCTGCATACTTAATGCATATGTATAAAATAATACAGAAAATACCAAATGAATTTAACTGCAACAATGAAATTTAAAGGTCATGTAGCATCAGATCTGTGGTCAGAAAAACAGTTGGAATGTTCACTTACAAAATAAAGATACTACAGCTGGCTTAAGAGCACATTTCATAAGGAAGTGTAAAAAGCAAAAATGGGAAAGATACAATGAAAGAGCACTGGTGTTTTTTTTTGTTTGTTTGTTTTGTTTTTGTTTTTTATACAAAGTTTCATGTACAAGCTTTAAAAAGTACCTTAACAGGTACATAGGAAATATACAGTTTATCTTACAGAACATTTTAAAAAATGTTATTGGAGTCCATTTTAATGCCACCCTGAACCGTGGTAATTGTTTTGAAATGTTGGTGGCACCTGTGCTCTGTGAATTGGAATCTGTCCAGGCACTGGCGATGCCTGCTGAGGTCCTTGCACCCCATGTGGCAGGGCCACAGAGCCAGGATGAGGATGAGGATGAGGACAGAACCCTGAAGCAGTAGGTGTTGGAATACTGTTTGGTCCTTGGGGCTGGAGATGAGGACCTGCAACTGGTAATGGACAATGTGGCCCTGTTCCGGAAGGCTGGTGTTGGGGTCCCGGTCCCAAAGTGGTATGATGCGTGGCTTGAGAAGGATACGGCGGTACAGCTGGATGAGCACTTGCAGGAAAAAGGGGAGGTCCTTGATGAGGTGGGTGGTGTAAGGCTTGACCTGATGCTGAATGATGTCCAGAAACCAGAACACTGGCTGGAGGAGGAGGGGGTGGGGGTGGGGGTGGAGGTGCTGAGTTTACTACATGCTGGTGTTGTGCTTGTAGACTTTGGAGTCCTGTGGAAGGATGGGGCGGTGGATGGTGATGTGGGGCAGGACCAGGAGGTGGAGGGGGTGGTGGTAAATGGTGTCCAGCAGTTTGAGAATGAATGTGTGACCCAGGGGTGACAGCATGGACTGGCCCAACTACATGTGCTACAGAGTGCTGCTGATGTGAGCTTGGCTGTTGTACGAGGTGTGGTCCTGGAGCAGGTGGTGGTGGAGGCGGAGGTGGAACAGCAGCAGTTTGATGGTGGATGGTAGGGTTCTGAGATGGCATAAAATGCCCTGGAGTAACGTGGTGTCCAGGAACTGATTGCTGGCTTGTGGTGCCAGGAAGTGCTTGATTTGGTCCAGATGTAAACACAGTCTGTTGGGAAAGACTACCTTTTAGCTGATTATAACTCTGAAAGTTTGCAGAGGGCTGCTGGTTTTGATAGTATGCTGAAGGAGGTGGAGGGGGTGGAGGGGGTGGTGCCGTGCTGCTGAGACTTTGTTGGTTGAACTGACTGTATGTTGCTGAAGATTGTCCTGAGGGTGTCTGGGTAAATAATGCTCCAGAAGTTGCCTGCTGAGTATTAGCTTGAAGGTTCTGTGCCGATGGATAAAAACTTCTCTGAGTCTCTCGTTGAGGAGTTCCAACTTGAGGTGACTGTGAATGGTGAGGCCTGAAGGGAGACCCTAAGTGCTGTGAAGGAGGCTTTGGTGAGAGGTAACCATGCTGCACGGGTGTGTGAGGCGTGGAGGACTTGGGAGGGTTCTCTGTGTGAGGTGACGGAGGACAGTGCAACTTTGTCGGTGCAGAAGGCAGCTTTTGCGGAAGTTGATCATTTGCATTTCGAACATGGGCCTGAGGAGGATGGTTCTTTGAGAGTGCTGGGGGGTTACTTGACAGTTGTTTTTGTTGAAGCTCTGGTTTTAGTTGAATGCTGTTCTCAGCTTCTGAGGCAGTGGCAGTTGCCTCCCAGTGGGAATCTGGTTTTGTTAGTATTTTCCCATGTGACTGAGCAGGATTGGTTGGCCCTGGTGAACCAGGCTATTATGAAGAAAAAAAGAAAGAAAGAAAATATGAGAAAATCGTATTGGAATTTAATGTTATTTAATAAGAGGGCAGGAAGTAGTGTAAGGACGACAAGTATTAGGTGAGTTTTTCTCAGTACACTGTCTAAGGTCTTCCAGTTGAGTAAGCTTAAACTGAATTCTCTAGCTTTTGATGAAGATAACCCAAGGGAATTTATGGTCTCTATTTTGCATTTTCTTCAAACAACTGTCTTTTAGCCTCTGACAACCTTAAAACTTAGCAAATTTTGATTTCATAAATAATTTCTTTACCCAACTAAAGATAAACTGCTTTGGATAAACAAATTGTTCATCAAACCATTTAGCCTTAAAATACTTTTTTGACTTCCAAGGGTGACCCCAGTGTGGCACTCAATTTTACAGTGCTCTGCAGGCCCACTGAGCCATCGGCTCATCACATACCAGGATGGAGGTCACCTGAACTCTGACATATGGAGTACCGCTTGGCTGATCCTAAAGAGTAAGTAGCCCATGAAGACAGGAATACGACTTGAGTGAGAAATGTCGACTACGGAGGGTACTTAGAAAACTGCAAGGTTAAGCCCGGGTTGTCTGTACACAGCTCAACACAAGGGTGAGTAAACAGGAAGAGTATAGAAATCACAACTAATACTTGATGTAGGAGGGAAAAGTCAGTTTGATGTTGCCATCGGCTTCTATGGATGACCGACTTAGAAGGGCAGTGTGATTACCTTGCTTGTTTTAGAAGGGCTCTGAGAAGTGTCAGGGGATGGACATTCACTTGTACTTGCGGCTTCTGTACCTTCAGGATCAGGGTCTGTAAGGTAGAAGAAACCTACAGTAAATGTAACATCACAAGACATACTGCCTCTTGTACACACACAGAGTGCACACTGTACACAGTTCTTTTTCTTTCAAATAATCGCCATGATAGGTCATCTGCTTACTGACCTGCCACAAGTTCACTCAAAGATGGGGCTAGGCTCTGAGCGTGCACCTGGGGAATGTGATTTGAATGAGATGAAGGTGAAGACTGAACATGACTCGGTGAACATGAGACACACGGTGATTCTCCCCCTATGGATGAAGCAGAGCAGACCCAGAGAGAACATTAGCGCTCACAGGCAGCAGAGCACAGACAGGCAGAAGCACTTGGGAAAGCAGAAGCAAGCACACTCACCGCTGTCCTTGTCTTTGCGGTGGTCACTGAGCAGTAATGCTCTCTGGTAACTTCTCTCTCTCACTTGCTCCACTGAAGTGGAGGCAGTCCTTTAAAATAAAACACATCCTCAGGTCAGAGAAGCTGCCACCATCCAGGTTAACTCTGTGTCTCCCGATGAGCAAAGTGTCCTTCAGATGAAGAAGTTTGCTATATATAGCAGGACAAAACTTTGAAAATAGCCTCTCACATTGCTAACCATGCTCCAAACAGATTTTTTTTTTAAAATTACTGTTTACTCAAAGAAATCAGACTAACATTTGTCTTCTTGGTGAAAAGAAGAGTAAGCAGGAAATATTGTGTTAATATTTTTAAGGACATGTTAGGTTGCCAAAGGGAGCAAAATCCCTCCAACAGAATCCAAATGCCTTGTGTCAGTGTGTACTGGGGACTGAGCGGTCTTTCTCATGGCGTAAATGCAGCTGCTGCAGTCTTACTGAAACAGTAAAACTGCTTCTTCAGCCAAAGTTAACTGACAGGGAGGTAAAGAAACTGTGTAGGACACTTTGGATGACTAAGTTCTGCAAGAAGGAATATTTACATGGCTCAGACGAAGAAATGAGACCTTTACAGCAACAGGCTTCTGAGGTCATGACTATCAACACTGTCAGTTTACCATTCCAGAACAGCAAACAGGAACAAGAAGACTCTAGCAGGTTTGCTTTTTGTTTGTTTTTTTCCTCCTTGCACAGTGTGGCACATTGTGGAAGGGGCTTACCACTGAACTTCTGGGTCTTTCTTCTCACTGGAATTGGCATCTCTAACAGGACAGTTACTACTGCCTTCTTCAGAAGAGGCATTATAAGCGGCAGTTGGTGGTGGTAAAGGCAAGCTAGCCTGGTTTTCTGCCTGCTCCCCATTTTCACTGCCGTTGACACATCCATCACCACTGTTGCTCAGGTTTCCACTTGGGTGAGGTGACATACTAATCAAAGCAAAGTTCTCTGGCTTAGAACCACTTTTCCTAGCTTCACGTTGTCTCTTACGGTATTCTAACAGAGAAACCTTAAACAAGAAAGAAAAAGTAAATCTTTTATTCTTGTTTGTGTATCAGAATCAATTTATTCTTTTTTTAAAAAAGGATACTGCAGCATTTATATTAGAAAAAATTATAAAATAATTGAATTTTCCATAAATAATTAACAATTATTAAATGCCTACTATATGTCAGGCATTGTATTTTAGATGATTTATATACATTATCTCATTTAATCCTCACAACAACCCTAAGAAATAGGTATATTATCATCCCCATTTTACAGATGAGGAAATTGAGTAACTCACTCACTCCAGGTCACACAGCTGGTGAGTGTTGGAGCCGGGATTCGAACCTAGGTCTTATTTGAAAGCCCGTGCTCTTTCCACTATACTACATTGCTTCCCACAAAGTTGCCAACTGGACTCTGTTATAAAAATTAAAAGCACATATCACTAAAATGCTATGACTTATATGCAGTTAAGCCTATCAAACAAATAAGTGCTGTTTTTCCCATTCTTGAAAAGTAAGGCATTCTAACTGTCTCAAGATTAGATGCTTCTGCATTAAGATAGAATCTGATCAAGCAGTATCATACTTTGAAAATACTCTTACATCCATGGCCTATACTGTAAGTATTATGATGGTGAGGAGGCCTTTCTTCTCTCCAAGGCTGCCTGCTCAACGTAAAATAAGAGAAATAAGAGTAAGTATTATCTACCTATTGCTTTGCTGGAGGTGTTTATTTTTAAAAGTTACTTGCTTCATGAAAAAAATCATCTTGAGGCTTTTATCTCAGACTATATTCCTTAGTTTTTACTTTCTTAGGAACATCAAATTATTTACAAAAAACTTAAAAATGTATGTATGAAAACCTTAATTTAAATAACTAAGTTACAAAATGCCTCACATAACACATGCAGTAACTACCAATAACCCTTAAAAGTACAGTTAAAAACCCACTATTAAAAAGACTATAAATTGTTAAATTATAACCTTTTTCTTTTGTGGTGGATTCTGGGGTGTGCAACTCCCGTCGATCAAATTGTCATTAACAGTCCGTCCAAAACCAGAGGCAAGCCCATCTTCAGAAGTACAAAAGACAGCCGCTCCCAGAAACATGCCTCTAGTGTCATCCTGCATCAGGCACTTGGACTCACTTACTCGGAAGCCGCCTCCAGTCTCCAACTGATGAGAGGGTGTTAAGTCCCTCAAGTTGGAGTTTACTGAGAAGTTAACTCCTGTTCTGTCAGGACTCTTTACCCATGACGAATACATTGTGCCTCGTCCAGAGTGGGTCGAATCCAGTTGGCTGCTGGGCTCATTCCTGTCATGGGCTGGTGTTTCCATAGTTTTTTGTAAGGCAGCTGGCTCGATTGCATCGAGTCCCAGTTGAAGGTCTGACACAGACTCCTTCTCCCCTGGGCAAGGCCTGTTAACCTCAGTCCTGCTCCTGGGGCTGGTATAACCAATAGTTTTTATTTCTTGCAGGCCCAGCTCAGTTAAATTGGAATTTCTAAAAGGCCCCAACGTTAGCATGGTTGAAGGTCGGTCATATCCCTATGGTGGTAGTAGGGAGGGGAATCACACACAAAAATGCCAGTTAGGGAAAATTACCTAGCAGCAATTTAAGCAAAATAATATTAGAGAAAATCAGCAAGTGCATCTTTTTTGATAGTTCCTTACCTCTTGATTGTAAGTGCATCTCTTTATTTCTGGAGAACTTTCTGGGGAAGAAATATTCTACATAAAAGTAATAAAATTAGGAATTAAAATACAACAAACTATAGTTTATAGACATGAATTAAAATGAAAAAAACTGATGACAGATTTTAGATTTAAGCCTTGTTGAAAACACTTGCTTGAGGTTACTATACAAAGTTTAAAAAAAAATGTTCACTGTGGCACAAATGCTAAATTTATATAATTGTGCACTCCCGATTTTCTCATCACACTAGTTAATAGGGGCTAGGAAAGGGTTTTACTGACAGAGTTTGGTAAACATTCAGTCTCAGGGATGAACAGTTTTTTACCCCCAATTTCTCACCTCAAAGTGCATGGTGTTTCCTGGTGTGCCAGGGGTCACTGGGGTCACTGGTGAATATATGGGCTTATAACCATTTCTGTAAGTTTCATCATCTGATTTGATCCGTGGGGGAGTGGCAAATGCTGGGTCCGTAGGAGTGATGTCTGTGTGAGTTGGTGTAGCATATGGTGAAGGGGTAGGAGTGGAGCTTTCTGAATAAGCAGAATCTAACAACTGGTAAAGTCTTCGTTTTTTTAGTGGTGTAGTTAAATCTGTTAATGAAATAATAATCTATAAGAAATCATACTGCTGATATTTGCTATGATATCAGAAACAGTAACTAATATTACTTTCACTTCCCAACTAAAGAATGTGTACTAACTTTACTAAGGTGATATCTCCCAAATGTTTCAGTGCTAGCAGACATTATCTGCTTGAAACCTAGAAGTCATAACGAAGTCTTAGTGTAAGTACCGGTGTGACGGTAGCTGACAGTGTCTAAGCAGCTAGCCCACACTAAATCCCAACATAAAAAGTATTTCCAGCTATGGTTTTACAACTTTCTTCATGCAGAAAGTGTACTGAGCAGAAAGTGAGCGGACGCCTGTAGCTATGGGCCTCTGCCCCTGGCTGCCTGCCCGTCCTCACTCACCCACCACTGGCCAGCACCAGTACCTGGGAGGGAGCAGCTGTCACTCTGCAGCAGTGGGCTCTTACTTTCACCATTGACTGTAGGACTCCTGGATCTTTCCTGACAAGGTGAATGATATCTATGTAAAATTGTTGAATTTTCTTCCTCCAGGGCTTGCTTCAACCATCGCTGAATAAAACAGAAAGTAAAGGAACAAGGATCAGCTTGCAGCTGTTTGTATAAGTGCATCTCACTGTGAGGAGCTGCAGTAAGGACTGAGATTTGCATTTGGCTTCTCCTAGATTTTTATATCCAAAGAAAAGTTTACCTTTTTGCATGAGCCAGAAATGTTTTCAGTAGTTTCTTTTCTTCTCTTTTTTTCCGAAAGGAATGGTGATGTAAATCTAATGTAATGCTTAGGAGTAGAGTATACATGGGGGCTGTAAGTGAGACCTGGCAAAGAATTGAGCTGGGTAGCTAACACCTCTGGATCTGTAGTTATGCGCAGAGGCCTTTCTGAAAGGCTGTCTGAAGGTTTTCCTGTCTTCTCATTCTTCTCACTTAACCATTCATTGACCAAGTGCTAGAGAACAGAAACATTTGGATCACTATATGGTAATTGCACATATTCCACTACAGAATATTCTAATATCAAATTAGATATTGGCACATCGTCTAAGACGATAAGTTGGGTAATTTAGATTATCCACATTACGGGGCTGGAGAGATGGCTCAGAGGTTAAGAGCATGTATTGCTCTTGGAGAGAGGACCCAAGTTCGGTTCCCAGCACCCATGTCAGGTGGCTCACAACCGCCTGTAACTCCAGCTCCAGGGGCTCTAGGTGGGTACCCGCACTCATGTGCATGTATACCCACAGACAGAAACACACGCACAGTTAATAGTAATAAATCTTTAACAAAAATTATTCATGTTATGTAGTGAAAAAGAAACCCCACTAATCAGTATTTTCATTGTATAACTGTTATTCTAAGGATTATTATATAATATTTTATAGGGATAAAATACATGAGTATATGTAAAAAAACTATTACAAAACCCCACTAATTTTGGCAGGTTATGGTGGTGCACTGCCTATAACCCACAGTTGAGTCAGGAGGACTGACACAAGTTGAGGCCAGCCTGGGCTACACAGTAAGTACCTGGCCAATAGCACTACATAGCCAGACTGTTTCAAAGGAAAAAAAGAAAAGGGACTTTTAAAAAAAATTGTTTTTTTTGAGAGAGTAAAATCTAGGAGATACCAACAAGTACCATAAACAATGTAGATATGTTGTTTAGTATTTTACATGAATCTGTTTGGTTAGGAAAGTCTGATATTCTTAAGCAGTGCTTTTTTAGCCAAGGTGCCCATCACAGTTGCCTAGAGATGAGGTCAGCAAATAGATAAAAGAAATATGTCCACACTGACGATTTTTAAGGTTTGAAATACCTCTTAAAGATCCTAGCCTTTTGAAAGTTTATTATCCACGTTTATATAATGCAGCCTTTGTTGTTGTTCTTGTGGAAATGCTTAGGATCGTACCCAGGGCCTTGTACATGCTAGGTAAGTGCTGTTCTACTGAGCCACACCCGGGACCTCACAATCTAGTCTCTCCTGGCTCCTGAATACACCTTTTAAAAAAACCTAGGTACTTAGGAACATTACTTTTTGCAGTTGGGGTTTTTCATTTCCTAGCTTAAATGTGAGTTCTTGAACAAGTGTTGAATATGTATATTCATACACATACTCCTTAATTTCAAAGCATTTCTGCTTCCCTCTCCCTTTTCCTGTATGTATAATTTCTTCTATGTACCTTTGTAGGACAAAGCTATTCTATGTATTATTAAACAGAATGGCATCTTTAGGAATTCATGATATCTTAGCACTAAGTGATACTTGTTTTTAACAAATATTTACATTTTAACAAATATTTACATTTCATATTTAACAAATATAAAAACTCAAGTATTTTTCATTTCAAAAGAAAAACTTATTTTTTTCCCTTCCAAATGTGGGTAGGCAATAATATACTTACTATCAAAGGCAAGTGTCCATTTTGTTTAAGGTACTACAGTGCACAGGCTTTGAATGAAACATCATAGTGACATTTCAAACAAAACCTATAATTCTCTGGTAAAGAAATTTAAGAGTCTGCCAGTGACTTATATAATCCTGAGTTTACAGAATTCTTTATGCATACTTTTAATTGTTTAGCAGCCTGCCTACAAAACTGTATGAAATTAGGTAAGGAAAAAAAAAAAAAAAGGTTTAGGCCCTAAGTCACTTGTCCCTGTGTGGACAAAACCAGCAGCCTCTAAGGCTATGCTATTACTTTTAAGTTGAAAAGATCAAGTTGGTCAAATTCATAAGCAGTTTCCTGTAAATTATCTCATTAACTCTGACAGTTTTCCAGTGTTTTTTATTAATAATCTGATATAACACTGTGGCTCAGTGGATAAGGGTGTTTTTGCTCTCCTTGGAACCCACATAGTGTAAGAGGGAGCTGACTTCTACAGCCCCAATGTGTGTGCTCTGGTACACACACACAAATGAAATTAAATCTATATTCTTAGTACATTCTAATGAAATCACATGTTTTTTCATATTTAATTCCTATAATCTACCTACATAAAGTAACTTAAAATGTACAAACAATGAAGAGCGGGGTGTGGCTCTGGGGTAGAGTGCTTGCCTGTCATTCACAAGGCCCTGGATTAGATCCCTAGGCATGGGAGAGGGAAGTATGTTAAACCAGTTTCAGAGAAATGAATATTTTATACATAGGAAGACAACCTCAGAGAAATCATGAGCTATAATACTAAAGGTGTTCATATATTTAATCTTCATAATACAAACTATTAATGTTCTTGACAATTTGGTACTTCTCATTCTCAAATATCTGCAAGTGTAAAAATGACACTTTATAGATCATTATAGGGTATAGGTTGAATTTTTAAAATAACCATTCAGCTAGGAGACACTTGTTGCAAATTGTCATTAGGACGCATACCTTCTTTGTTTTGGGGTACTTTGTGGGACATTTATTAAGTGCTGGAACTTCCGCTTCAGTAATTATTTCTGCTACTGCAGTTTCAGTTTCTGGTTCTATAGCAAGTACAGTATTTTCAATATCATTCTGTTGTGACATAACTTCGATGTCAGGAGAAGATGGTTGTATGTCTGAACACATGCTGACAGTTCTGTGTCTCCGACGCTGCTGTCCAATGTGAGTCCTACTACGAGAAAAGCTTTTTCTCTGCTTAGTTCTATTGACCTTGGCAGCAGTTGGCTTGATAGTGGTTTCTTCTTTTACTTGTTCCTAGTTCAAAATACAACATTGGGACTTCTGATGATTACAGATATATTTATGTTGAAATATAGCATTACCTACTTTAAAAACTAGCTTTCCAGAACCCTTCTTAAAATTCATGTATTTTAGGCTGGGTATGGTGGTGCACTCCTTTGAATCCCATACTCAGATCTCTGAGTTTGAAGACAGCTTAGTGTCTAGAGTAAGTTCAGGACAGCCAGGGCTACACAGAAAGCCTGTCTCGAAAAAAAAAAACAAAAACAAAAAAAGAAACAAAAAGAAAAGTATATGTTTTCACATGTGCCTTGAGAGGCCAGAGGTCAGCCTATGGGAGCTGGTTTTCTCCTTCAGCCACATAGGTGCTGGAGACTGAGTTAAAGTCAGTAGGCATACAGCAGTGTTACTGAATTATCCAACTTCTGGTAACAAATCGAAACAATTCAACACTTTTTTACTCCAAAGGAAGTCAAATATAATATAATCTCGTTTCAATTCTAAATTCCCCACATGCTTTGAAAATGCTTTAAAAGACTAATAATTGGGTATTAATATTCTTGGGCTAGTGAGATGTTTCATGGTCAAAGCAATTGTGCACAAGCCTAAAGACCAGTTTGAGGTCCAGAACCCAAGGGACTGAGGAGGGACAGCACTGACTCCCAAGCGTGCACACAATAGCATGTCAGCACACAGCCATCACTTTATCAATACAACTATACTGTGTGGAGAATCAAGGTAACCCTGAGTGCTAATACCTGGACCACTTCAGCATCGGTGATGATCTGCGACTCTTTACATTCGGGCTTAACTTCCGTTTTAGCTGTACTGATCCTTTCCAAAGCTTGTTCTCGTCTTTTCTCTCTTTTTTCAAGTCTGGCAAAAGCTTGCAAAATTGCTTCCATTTTTCTTTCTTCTCTTGTCTATGGAATTTAAAATTGAAGTAAATATCATTATTCTAAACAAAAATTCTAAATGTCAAATGTTCATGACAGATTTTAAAACCCACTGTGATACTATCAGCATAACAAGTCTACTGTCTTAGTGTGGGGACAGTTACAGCCACTCAGCATGTGTGAATCCCACACATCTCAGTGAGCCTTGCCAAGAAAGGACAACCACACAGCAAATCAAGACAGCCAAAAACAGAAAGGAAAATAAAAACCAACAACAAAAATAAAACTTATTTTCTTTTACGAAACCAAAAATATTTCAATACACAAGTTTGCCTTTTTTAAAACAAACAAAAAGAAAAGACTGAAAATTCCTAAGGAAACTTATGTTGAAATGAAAAAATTCATATGCACTTAAGGAGTCAAGGCATAGTCTCAGGTTCAAACTATGATCCTACCAGTAATTTTTATAAATAGCTGTCACCCTAGTAAATTACTTTTAACCTTTTTAGGAGTGTAAAAGCATACAATACTTAAACACTGTTACTGAGTTAAAATAGAAAACATGAGGCTTTTAAAAAGTACTTGGAAAAAATGTTAGCATTCCAAAACCAACACGTTAGCTGTCATGTCTTTCACCCTCTTGCCCTCCATTAGGATTCTCTTAAGGCATTCCTCTACCTTCTGCTCCTCCTTCCTTACACTGACACTCTTGGTAGAGAATATTAACAACAAGACCCAGAGCCTTGAGCAGAGGGCCTGGCAAATGCTTCAGCTCTCAACCAGAACCAGGAAGCAGGTCCATCAACTGTCCAGTTCTCCAAATGAAAGAACCAGGTCCTGAGGCTCAGATCCATTTGTCTTTCCTCCTTCAATGTCATCGATGTGGGGAAGAAAGAAAGAAAGATCAGAAACTCAAGATCTGGCTGCCGTACACTTCGCAACACTGGAGTGTCAGCTTTAGTTCCAGTAATCCCTGGCAGAGATTTAAGCATTGATAGATAACTGTTCTTAGTCTTTCCTGTGTTCGTAGTAAACATTCAGTAAGGAACAAAAGAGGCTAATGCAGCTCAGCTGGGATTGCTTTGTAAGGAGTTTCTAATTTTCACACTTTTTATTTTACACACAGGAAACTCAGGTCCACAGAGGTAAGAATACTTGTTCATAGACACATTCTGTGTTTTTCCTCAAAATTTATAATGGGTAATTCAAAACATTAAAGTTTTTATTTATTCACACCAGAACTGGAGTTTTTTAAAGGATTTATTTTATGTATATGAGTGTTCCATCCGCCTATACACCTGCATGCCAGAAGAGAGCATCAAGCCTCATTAGAGAGGGTTGTGAGCCACTGTGTGATTGCTGGGAACAGAATCAGGACCTCTGCAAGAGCAGAGGAACTGCAAACTCAGAACTGGAAAGTTCAAAGACACAGTCTCAATTTTTTGTTCCTACTTTTATCTTAAAGCCTTTAAAACCTCCATAAAAACTTGCCCCTATCAATGTTTTTCTAAAATTCACCATTCACAAAAATAATTCTTTTGTGAAATTACTTCACCTGTTGGACCTGGTTGGAGAGGTGACTTTAATTACCATTAACTGTTTCTTTTCAAAAATGTTTTTAAAACTTAGAAAAAAATTTTTTCAGAAGAAACAAGCTTATTTTATATATAAATATGTTTATATTGTGTGTATGCCCGTATGAGTTTCTGTGCACCATCTGCATGCAAGTACCCTTGGAGGCCAAGAGGAGGCATCGGATCTCCCATGGATATAGGTGCTAGGCAATGAGCTCAGGCCCTCTAGAAAAGCCAGCAGTAAACATTCCTAATCAAAGAGCTATTTCTCCTGATATCCAAGAATCCTTTATGTGTGAATAACTCAACATTAGATATCCAAGGAAGAGATTTTCTGTATTATAATTATCCTAGAACTTGTAAGACAGTAATGAATTTATGTCAAATTTCTTTAATAAAATTCAGTATTTCTGAGGGCTGGAGAGATGGCTCAGTGGTTAAGAGCACTGGCTGCTCTTCCAGAGGTCCTGAGTTCAATTCCCAGCAACCACATGGTGGCTCACAACCATCTTCTGTAGTGGGAATCTGATGCCCTCTTCTGGTGTGTCCGAAGACATCGACAGTATACTCATATACATAAAAATAAATAAATCTTAAAAAAAGAGGGGTTTGTAAGTGAAAAATCACCCTAATTATGTATTGAAATTCATTTTTAAAAAAATTCAGTATTTCGTTGTTTTCAATTGTGAGATTGAAGGTCAGAGAGATGCAATTATATGATGTCAAGACGTAGACGTAGTGAATTAAAAGTTAAACTCCCTTGAAAACAGTATATCTACATGTTGACTAAACATAACACTTTCATAATCTTCAGCTAGTTAAGTCCTTCCCCCCACCAAAAAATGGCACATTGCATATTGTTGATGGAACAAAAAATACATGTATGTAGGTGACTCAAAGTGAGTTTCCTGACTGCTTATTTACTCATCTTTCCAATTAACTGCTAATAAAAGCACAAATTTTAAATTTCTACATGTGTTTATCATATAGCAATAAAGTTGAAAGCACCAAATTGCTAATAACTTTAACCCAGATTTATCTTAAAGTATGTAGATGTTTGATTGCTTACACTGATTTAAAAAATTAGGTTTTTTTTGTTTTGTTTTGTTTTAAAATATAGGGTTTGTCTATGTAGTACTGGCTGTCCTGGAACTCACCATGTAGACCTAATCTGGCCACAAAGTCTGAGATCTGCCTGCCTCTTCCTCCTGAGTGCTGGGGTTAAAGACATATGCTACTGGGCTGGAGAGATGGCTCAGCAGTTAAGAGCACTGACTGCTCTTCCAGAGGTCTTGAGTTCAATTCCCAGCAACCACATGGTGGCTTATGACCATCTGTAATGAGATCTGATGCCCTCTTCTGGTGTGTCTGAAGACAGCTACAGTGTACTTACATATAATAAATAAATAAATCTTTTTTTTTTTTTTTTTGAGACATGGTTTCTCTATATAGCCTTGGCTGTCCTGGAACTCACTCTGTAGACCAGGCTGGCCTCGAAATCAGAAATCCGCCTGTCTCTGCCTCCCAAGTGCTGGGATCAAAGGCGTGTGCCACCACCGCCTGGCAAATAAATCTTAAAAAAAAAAAAAGACATGTGCTACCATGCCTAGGTTTTATTTATTTTTAAGTGTCTTTAATGTATGGGTGCTCTGATGCATATACATCTGAGCCAGAAGAAGGTATTATATCCCTTTTAGATGGTTGCTGAGAATTGAACTCAGGACCTATGAAGAGCAGCCAGTGCTCTGAATCATGTCAGCATCCCCCAGGTTTTATATTCTTTTTTTTTTTAAAGATTTATTTATTTATTTTATGTGGGTACACTGTCACTGTCTTCAGACACACCAGTAGAGGGCATCAGATCTCATTACAAGATGGTTGTGAGCCACCATGTGGTTGCTGGGAATTGAACTCAGGACCTGGAAGAGCAGTCAGTGCTCTTAACCGCTGAGCCATCTCTCCAGCCCAGGTTTTATATTCTTACAGTCAGGTTTTATATTCATCACTGTATCTAACGCATTCCTTCATACATGGTTATGTGTAAAGAAGCAACCATTTTACCTATCTATCTGAAAAATATGTTAATTTGAGTTTATAGGGAACAAGCTGGTGAGGAGACAAGAGATACTGGGCATTCTAATTAACCTCTCATAAGACTACTTATAGCTTGTAATGGCTGTAGTTTAGAACTGTGATACAAGCCACGGCTTTATCCTGAGCCCAAAGCTACTTCATTATCTGTAAGCTGGGAAACAGATTCCAATTCAGAGCTGGATCTGTTATGCTGAAGTGTTAGGTATGTGGAAGTACCCCATGTGACCTCCCTGGTCCACTGCTCTTGTGATATATCTTAGTATATTATTTCTTAGTATTATAATTTCATGTAAGCAGAAGGAAAAAATCTGCTTTGGACCTCTTCCCATTTGAGGTGTGCTTTTGATAATTTAAAATTTTTAATTTGTGTGTGTGTGCATATTTGTGTATGTCTGTGAGAAGGAGAGGTATGCATTTCAAAGTGCTGTGTGAAAGACAACTTGGAGGCAGTTCTTGTCGTCCATGCAAGTCCTAGAGATCAGAATCATCAGGCTTGGCAGCATACGCCTTCACCCACTAAGCCATGCTGCTGTGGAGAATCAACTGTACTGATTAGGCTGTAACTCACTTGGAACTGGAAATAAGCCTCGAGCCTAAGCACCAGAAGTAGGTTATAGGTAAACGTGGTGTCAGAAGTATATGCTTCTCCTGATTTGCTTTTCTACCTTGCTGTCTATCACATGCCTTTTCTTAAAATGATCCCTGGATCTCAAGAGCAGTCCTCCTGGTCTGGCGTAGCCAGAGTGCAAGATCAAGAGTGGCTGGGGAAGATTTTATCTCTGCAGCCTTCAGTCTCCTTTCCTCAGACTCAGCCCAAGGGCTGCAAATATTCCAACAATAAAATACCCCTAATTTTAAAACTGAGAAACACAAAACTGCATTTAAATAAAGATGAAGCCAAAGAGCATCTACTGGAACCAAGTCTTATTTTAAAAGCAGTCTCCTCCAAGCCCCTTTCAAACAGCAATCAGAACTGATAAATGAACTGGGTGTGGTGGCACACACCTTTAATCCCAGCAGCACTCAGGGTTGGGGTGAAGGGGTAGGGATGGGGTCCTGGTAGAGGTACCTCATGAGTTTGAGGGCAGCCTGCCTACAAAGGGAGTCCCAGGTTAGCCAGGGTTGTTACACAGAGAAACCCTGTCTCGAAAAAACAAACAACATTCCTCCCAAAACAAAACTGATAATGAAAATCATTCCAAAGTAATAAGCCTTGCTTGCATGATATTCCCATTTCCTCTATCACTTGAGAGTCCAATGAACCCCTCACAGTCCTCTTCCCTGACACTCATGTTTAGCTATGACCATTCTCTATGAGAGCAGATCTGCCTTCTCTATTCACCTAGTACTTACATGTAAACCCTACCCACATAGCAAGCACTCAGATTTTTGTTAAATGAGAATTATGTTCTGTATAAAGCATCTGTCATTGCTATATGTAGAGGTGTGCTGGGAAGCACCTGAAGGTTTTGGGTATTTATTACAAGGTATTTAAATAGAGCATAGTTTAGTTTGGCATCTCATTTAGTTTGGACAGACTATAAAAATAAACTTATTCCATTCTGCCATGCATTTTAACAAAAATGGATCCTCCTCAAGGATAAGAAACTGAGAAAGGTCATTAGCATTAGTTTCGCCGTGCAATAAGGAGAAATGTGAGGATGACATCCATCGTATGTCTATCATCAGATGACTTTCCTGACAAAAAATCTGCTCTCATACTTTAATAATATTAAAACTTGGCACATTGTAAACTGGCTTGCTAAATTCATTCACTTCTAAATGTGTAAGTAACAGCAAAGATTATGAATAATAGTGTTGCACAAAATAAGAATCAGGAATGTCAGAAGGGTTATCATGTACCCTAAAAGTTGCAAAGTATTCAAGTGCAAATAAGGTGAGCCAATAGAATTAACCTAGCTAACTGTAACAGTTTTTACAGACATCAAATGAGACATCTATGGAATGCTGTGTGATGTGGAGGGAAGCTGAGAAAATTGTGAGGCTTGTGTGTAATGTAGGTAAAGGATACAGATATTAGCTGGGCTCTGAAGATGCTTCTGAGCTCATAGTCCTAGCTTATCTATTCTAAATGGGTGTTGTCCATTTAGTCCGCTCATTACTAAGCTGCTACTGTTCTAAAAACAATGTAATTTTCTCCCCTTAGCACATGGGGTTATGACGTGAGTTCTCATAAGGAGTTTGTTAGTATTTGAAAACTATCTGGCTTAGACATCTGTCACCTCACTGATTTATCTGGATGCTTGGACCCTTTTCTTCCAAGCCACTCCAGCTCCAAGTGTGTGTCTTAAACTGCGTAGGTGACATCATATAAAGTCTTTGACAAGGGTAGATGAGTAGTTGTGCTCCCGTGTCAAGAGTTTATGCAACAAGGATAAAACAACTCTGGACACTCCTAGCTAGCTTTTTGGCAAGTCCAGAGACCTCATAACTTATTGACTATCCTTTCATTTGATTCTCAAATTTCTGTGCTAAATGTGAACACCACCATGACTCAACTTCCATGGGCTCCAGTTTGAGCTATGTGATGGTAATAGGCCATTAAAATATCAGGAAGCAGAGGCAAATGGTTCTCAAGAAGCGTTCGACAGTTTTAGCTACATAGACAGAGTACACACTATACCCTCACATCTAGAAACAAAAGAGGGACTAGAGCCCTTCCGTGGTTGGGAGCACTGGGTGCTCTTCCAGAGGACTTGGGCTCAGTTCCCAGCACCCACATGGCAGCTCATACTTCTTTACATGGTAATTTTTCAGGTGCTGGGTGCAGCGGAACAACCCAGGCTCTTAAAAGCTATGCAAGTGCTCGATCGCCAAGCTGCTCCAGGCTGTGTAGTTCACTCATGTCTCCTCATCTCATGGCAATCCTATGGCTCCAGGCTTGCAGGTCCTGAGGTACAAGGATGAGTTAATAGACTCTGCTGCTAGAACTGACTTACAACCTCTTGTCTGGCATTTGTACTGAGGAAACCTTTCCAGAGAAATGAGGGACACAGCAATGTTCTTCTGGTAATGGCACAAGCACAAACATGGAGGCCACTAGGTCACACTGGGTTACCGAATGTTGCTACATAACTGAGTTTGCTATGTACCTTACCTGACTTAATAGTGATGCAAATAGTTCTGTTTCTCTCTTAAATCATGAAAAGAAACTATATATTCAGCTAATGAAAAGACATCCCGAACAATAACTGTGGCATTAAATTTATTAAGTTCTTAGCTTCAAAAATGTTATTTCTTAAAGGTGGTATCCATTCTTAAATGCCTAATGAAAATCATTAAAAATACAAAACCAAACCAAAAGAAAGAAAAGTTGTGTATTTAAGTAGTAATGGGAAAGCCAGGCAAAACTGTTCAGTGTTATATATCCCAAATTTGCTAACTTGCAGGGCAGATGCCCACATAAAGGCAGTTCCCTTGTGGGAGAGCAGCTGCCCCAGCCCAGGACACTATAAGAAACTAAAAGACTCCCAACTTACCATCTTCCTTTTCCTTTCTGCAGCCTGCTCCTCAGATTCCATCTCTACTTCATTGCTAATAGGAGTTTTTTCTTCTATATCATCAATAAAATCTGGTTCCTGAAAAATGCAAATCATTACCTCAGCTATAAACTGGGAACTATACTGTGCCTTTTGAATACAATTGTGAAATAAGCCCACCAAAATCTGAATTTCTAAATGAAGTTTTCAAATTCATACTAGTGAGTAATTTTGTTTTCTGGAGCTCCTGTCAAATACAGTAGTGTGGCCAAAAGAAATTTTCACTCAAACTTGCTGATAGGAAACCTCCAATGTTTGTTCAATTTAATACTTAAGATGGCTAGACACAAGACAGCAGCACACACCTTTAATCATGCACTCTGGAGGCAGATGTAGACAGTCTGAATTCAGGGCTAGCCTGGTCAGTAATAGTGTCTCACTGAGTGGCTTGGAACTCCCTGTCTCAAATCAACTACAAAATCCACCTAGAATGTTGTTAAATGACCTAGTCTTAGGAAAATGTTCAATTTCTGTAAAGATCTGTCAGTGTGACTGCTTCCTAATACTTTGGCCTAGAGTGTAGGAAGGCATGGCTAGCACACGCCTACATATGTTAGCCCGTTGGAACCCCTGCACTGGAAAAAAAATTAAACTGTTAAAGAATCGTAAACTTATAAAGGGTTTAAATGCAACAGTTCCCTCTCTCAAATGATTCCATGAGAAGCAGATGTTGGTACCTGGTTGTTCGACACTGACAGCCTCAATGGAGAAAGCTTTCTCTGTTTTGTTTCTGGACTCCTTATTTTGTTGTTTGTTCCTTCACAGTCCAAAGTAATATTCTGATTTTGTATATCTTTTTCTTTTGAAATATCTTTCTCTTTTTTTCCTTTTTTTCTTCTGGTCTCATAACCACTATTGATGTTTTCTGCGGATTCCGAGCTGCGCTTTAGAACAGGGCACTCCGGATTTTCCTTGAGGCATGCACAGTCCACCTTGTATTTACTGAAATGATAACCAGGTAAATATTAATATGTAAAACAAGACTGTGATATTCATAATCTCTTTTAGGCTGTAACACCATAAAATTCATAAGCCTTAACACCTTACTAATTTGAATTTCTGGTATCACAAAAATAGATGTTTTCTCATAAAAACAAAGTATTAGATACTGTTTTTGTTATTCCATTGTTTTATGCTACTGGGGATTGAACCCAAAGACCAGCACTTCAGATATGCTCGGCAAGTGTTCTCCTGAGTTGTGGTACCCACCCTTGAGAGGCTGAGTTTTTGAACACAGTCTTTTAAAGTAAAATGATTCTATGGCTTATGCAAGACAACATATTAAGGTAAAACCTCATCCTTGCTGAGTCTGAAAGTGTTATGTTGACTATAAATTTGACTTCAATTAAAAAATGCTAGCTATGATAAATACCAGATCTTACCTAGTTCACATTACATATCAAGAATGGTTTTAATAACCAGTTCTCCCTAAAATAGACCTTGAAGAAAACTTAATTATGAGTCTTCTCTCCTTTAAACGGGGGTCTGAAAAACTATACTATTCCTCATCTTCTCGTTAACTATTAGTATTCTCAATTTTACAGATGATCTTAAAGTTCACATGATTCTAAAGGCTTCCTTTTAGGATTACACTTAATTGCAAATATAATTATGTATTAATAATCAAGTGACCAAGCAAGTTACTTAACAAGTTGAAGTTTCCCACAGCAGTTCCTCCATGCTAGGAACTGCTGTATAAACAGATTACATATTTTAACACCCAGAAGGTTGTCGGTCTTGAGCTAAGGAATTATAGAGGGATGCAGAAACTGGTATAATGTTACATCATGAGTAATTAGGCCAGATATCAAGCCGTACAGGTCAGTAAGTCTATATTATGAACTTCTATGAGATAACAATGTCCTAAGGCATGAGCAAAAACCATTATGTTAAGTCTCCCCTTTCTGAAGCATTTAAAAAGCAGGAGAGGATAAGGCAGTAGGTAAGCATTTTAAAAAAGAGGCACCATATGTTAAACATCCATGTTTTTACTAATACATATTCAAGAGAAAAGGCCTGAGTCAGCTGGAGAGCTTCCTAAGTAGTTACAGATCACGTCCTGCTGCTGTAAGGAGCATGAGTTTGCATCCCTACAGAAGGGGCCCTTACAACACTGCTCCACCTCTATGTGACGTAACGTCTCTGGCAGCTGCAGGAACCAGTACACATGTGTCATACATGCACATTAACATATATATATAAATAAAAAGGAAAGGCCAAGTTGATATGACAAATCTGACTTAATCATAGAGATGTATATTGAACGTAAAAGGACTGTACTCTAACTGAAATGATAATATGCACTTAAAAGCTTAATTTTAGAAATAATGTCTGTCACATGAAATGTATAGTATGTAAGAGAGATGGCTCAGAGGTTGAGAGCACTTGTTCTTTCAGATGACCCAAATTTAGTTTCCAGCACCCATAGTTGGATGGCTCCCAACCCAGCTCTAGCTGCAACATCCTCTTCTGGCCTCTAGCATCCATACACATGTGGTATACTGCCCTACACACATAAAAAAAAAAAAAAAAAAAAAAAAAAAAAAAAAAAAAAAAAAAAAAAAAAAAAAAAAAAAAAAAAAAAAAAACCTCAAAGATAAAAAATAAAATATTGGAGGGAATTCATTAAAATGTTTATAACCCAAAAGACTACAAAATACATAAGGAATTCAAGGAGAGTAAAAGTATACAGTATACATCTGTAATTTCATCATTCAGGAAGCAGAGGCTGAAAGGATATCACAGGGAGTTGAGGCTAGCCTAAATCCTCCTCTTTACCCTCAAAAAAAGAGAATTACAGGCCTGTACTATCATGCCTGACTTTCTTTCTCAGGCCTAGGGATCATACCTAGGGCTCTATAAACACCAGACAAGCACTCTAAACACTGAGCTACATCTACTTTATTTCATAATTTGGAAAATAAGTACATGGTTACTTGTGTCATTTGTATTTCATATTATAGTCTGAAAAATACAGGCTTTTTTTAAGTGTAGGATCTCCAACAAACCATTTCTATTATATTGCAAAGGAAAGGTGGTGCACTATCTTCTGTTATTAAGAAAAAAGATTATATATTAATAATCAAGGGACGTAGCAAGTTATTTATTTAACAAGTTGAAGTAAATAACTTGAAAGAGAAGAAAGGAAGGGGAAAAAATCCTCACAAAATAAAGCTACTAACTAGAAGGTGTGAACACTCACGGGAAGTTTGTAAATAAGGGACAGAGTGGGGATTTCATAACAGCACACTTAACCCAGGGACTTTTAATGTCTCCTGATAAAGTCATAACTGTGTCTAAGTTATTATGAAGACAGTAAACTACTTTGAAACAACATGAGCCATTTACAGATTGGAACTTACCAATTCCCATAGTCAAAATCAAAGGCAATGGTAATTTCAGTCCCTTTTGGAATACTCTGTATAGAATAAATGTAGAGGTGTATGGTCCCCTCTTCAATTTCATGCCTTACCTGTTAAATAGGAAGAATAATTTTACATTTCTATAAACTACTTAGAACAACTTTATTTTGCAATTAAAAAAATTATTCATGGGCTAGTGAGATGGCTCAGTGGGTAAGAGCACTGACTGCTCTTAGAGTCTTGAGTTCAAATCCTAGCAATCACACGGTGGCTCACAACCACGTGTAATGAGGTGATGCCCTCTTCTGGTGTGTCCGAAGACAGCTACAGTGTACTTAGGTATAATAATAAATCTTTAAAGAAAAGAAAAAGACAATTATTCATTACTGTTGTTATGGTTTGTTTTTGGGACAGTGTCTCACTATGTAGCCCTGGCTGGCCTAGAACTCTTAGAGACCCACCTACCCCTGCCTTCTGAGTGTTGGGATTAAAGGCTGTAGATTATACCATGACTGACTTAAAAAATATTCCTAAAACCATTTTATAAACATGATATGGAAAAGTACCATTCATCACAAGAGTTACGAACAGGTAGTTATCACCTAAAAAGTCTTCAAAGGTCCACTGCCAACAGTTTATCCCCATAGCCTACCTCTACCCTTCGCAATAGAACCAACAATGCATTCTCCTCTGAGCGGACATCGTGTTTCAAACAGGAGGTTCTTTCACATATATAAATAAATATATACCATCCTGAGTACTAATTGTACACTTAAGAATACTTTCCTGCTGAGCAGTGGTGGTGCACGCCTTTAATCCCAGCACTTGGGAGGCAGAGGCAGGTGGACTTCTGAGTTCGAGGCCAGCCTGGTCTACACAGTGAGTTACAGGACAGCCAGGGCTACACAGAGAAACCCTGTCTTGAAAAGCCAAAAAAGAAAAAAAAACAAAAAACTTTCCTTTGACACGGTTTTACTTTCATATCCCATGATACTCTTTTAGATTGGCACTACTAATTTAAACAGAAAAGTAATGCACATTAAGCTGGTGATGTAGTTTAGTGGTAAAATACTTGCCTAACGTGTGTGAGGTCCTAGTTTGGTCTCCAGTACCATCCTCCCTCCCCACACACTAAATAAATGTAAAAATAAAAAATAATATATCTGCCTTAGCTTTTATCTATTATCACAGAAGTTCATAAAATAACAGATCTGACCTATAAACAGAGCTTCCAGTATCAACAGAAATTCAATATTCCCTCTTACAAGCAACATCACAGATTCATAGGTATAGAAAAAAAAGACGAGGTCTCATTTTGTAGCAGTGGCTGGCCTAAAACTTGTTTGTTGTACAGATCAGGTCAGCTGTGAACTCTGAGTTCTGTCTGTGTCTGCCACACAAGAGATAAAAAGAAGTGAGTGCATAACTACACACAGCTTATGGATAGTAAATTTAAGATTAAAGATTGTCACCTAAATATTAACAGAAATACTGGGAAAAATGAAATACATCAGTAGTTAAAGGCAAGAAGACTTTTGGACACTCTGCTCCTGTCACCCCTGAGATGTCAATAAGCTTACCTCTGCATTTGGTGTACAAGAACGCCTGATGAATCGAGCCTCATTCCCAAAAGTCCTCGCATCAACACACATTTCTAGCCCATGGAACTTAGAGTAGAATAAAACAAAAGGGTATGGCCTACAAACAGAATATTACAAGACTTTAGTGTAATAGGACTAGAAAAGATAATTTTGCTGTAGAGTGCTTGCCTTGAAGGGACACAGTCCTCAATTCAGTCCCCAGTGTCACAAGCAAATACAATGAAAACTTTTACGTTATTCTTTTAGAGGCAAGTAAGTAAAAACACAACAGATTACGAAATTTCTAAGACATAGTAATAAAGCAAGCATTTGAATATGGACAATCTGACCCTAGAATATAATACTTTAAACAAATAAGACTTGGGCTGGTGAGACAGCTCAGCAGGTAAGAGCACCGACTGCTCTTCGGAATTCCTGAGTTCAAATCCCAGCAACCACATGGTGGCTCATAACCACCTGTAATGAGATCTGATGCCCTCTTCTGGTGTGTCTTAAGACAGCTACAGTGTACTTATGTATAATAATAAATAAATCTTGGAGCCAACTGGAGCAAGCGGAGGTCCAAAATTCAACAACCAGATGAAGGCTCACAACTATTTCTAAAGCTACAATGTACTCATATACATAAAATAAATAAATAAATCATTAAAAAAAAAAAACCCAAAAAACAAAAGGCTTGTGTCTACCTCAGTTTTTCAATCTTTATTTTTTTTTAATGTGTATTGGTATTTTGCCTATATATGTCTACATACTATCTTTGTGCCTGGAACCCAGAGAATTCAGAGGAAGATCATGGATTTCCTGGAACTGGAGTTCCAGATAGTTGTAGCTACCACCATGTGGGTACTGAGGATCAAATACATGTCCTTTAGAAGAGCAGCTGGTGCTCTTAACTGCTGAGCTATCTCTCTAGCTCCCTGTAGGCAGAGATTAAAAAAAAAAACATTCCTTTTACATGCATTTGAAGTCCCATTTCCTGGTGTGTTTAAAATTGATTTATACTAGATTTCAAATAAAATATGCTATATAAGAGGCATAGATCTTATGTATCTTTTGTGGCTTAAAGTAAATACTCAAATTATAAACTAAGAATGTGTTAATAATATTATTATATTCAACAGCACAGACTTTTATTTCCCTAAAGATAGCAAGATATTTCTATATCTCTGAGAAGAATGTCGATCACAAGATCAAATCAATTCTCCATAAGAATACCACACTTCAAAAGAAGCCTCTAAAACCTTCCCAACATCAACAAGGCGTAGTTAAAAGTGGTGGTGGCAGCACAGGTACATAGCTGACCCTGTCTAATGAAGGGGAGTTTCAGTTTTAGCCACCAAATTCTTTTCAGGAGGCAACTTACGTAGTGGGAGGGAGGCAAGGTTCTTAAAAATCTTAGAGAATGGGGGCTGGTAAGATGGCTCAGCGGGTAAGAGCACTGACTGCTTTTCCGAAGGTCCTAAGTTCAAATCCCAGCAACCACATGGTGGCTCATAACCACCAATGAGATCTGAAGTCAGCTACAGTGTACTTATGTATAATAATAAATAAATCTTTAAAAAAAAAAAAAACTTAGAGAATGGAAATTCCTGACCGGCACTCTATATAGCTAAGCTACCTTGCTTTTACTTGTTCAATGTGGCTTACTTTAGAATTCAGCAATATAGAAACAAGCAAGAGGCTATGAAATAGATCTTTACACATTGTCACACTACAGAAGTTATCATTAGCAGGTTAGCTAAACTATACTTTAAAATGCTGAAAGGATCATGGTGGGTGAGGGGAGGGAATCCCACAAGGCATCTTGGCCCAGGAAAACTTCAGTGATAGACCAGGAAGATGGCTCAGCAGGCAAAACACTTGCCATGCAAATGTAAGGCCCTCGTATGAGTTAGAATCCTTATAATCTACAAAGATATACAGCAGGACATGGTGGAATTCTAGTGCTGCTTATATAGTTGTAGGGGCAGCCAGGCCCTGGAGGATTGGAGGCCAGCTAGCTTGGGTGAACAAAGATGGTCAGTCAGTCGGTCAGTCTCAACAAGATAGAAGGTGAGGACTGACAGCTGAGGTTGCCCTCTGACCTCCACATAGATGTCATGGAATAAACATGCCCACAGAAACATAGACATCCTGTATGTGTGTGCATGCATCCTTTTGTTGGGGTGGGTGACTCATCTCTGTAAATGCAGCACTCAGGAGGCCAAAGCAGTAAGAACGAAAAGTTCCAGGCCACCCTGGGTTATAAAAGGAAAACATCTTTAAATAAGCCCCAAACTTTTAACTCTCAAAAACCAACATGAAAAAAAAATGAATATACCTTTTAAAGAAATATCCATTTGCTTCAAACTGTTCTCTCAGCATAAACTTCCCTCTATATTCAATGATAAGTGCATCAGGAGGCAAGTCTTTGGCAGATTTCAGAATTTTTTTATTCTTCTGTATATGGCTCTAGAATTAGTAAACGTGGAAGTTAAATCAGTTATTCAGTGTAACTTAAGATACACATAATACAGAGGCAGTTCTGTAAGGTTCTGACAAGTGATACACACCTCTACAGGAGGTTTGAAGAGTGAACTGTTGGTACTCAATTCTGATTTATTCATGTCTTTGCTGTCATTCCCACTACCGAGTCTTTGAGCTAGTCTTTGTGCCTCTCTCTGAACTCCTTCGCTATACTGGTTATTATTTGCTTCTTCATAACGATCCATCCATGCTTTGATTTTTGTCTCCCACACAAAATTTGAACCATCAGATGAAGGATCAATATCTGGTGCTGAACCCTAAAATCATAGGAAAATAGGATTACTATTTAAGTACAGGCTTGCATGCGCGCGCACGAGCACGCGCGTGTACACACACACAAATTTATATAAAAGAATATAAAGCTATAGTGATTGCCTATCTAAGCTGATCAAATTAAAAGATCATAAATGAGCCTGTTAAAATCCTATGCTACCACACCAGGAAATTAAGTTGGAGTGACATTGAAATGGAAAAACTCTTAAGTGTCACTTTCATGATGGTAGCCAATTTAAGGACATCAAGTTAAACACTTAAAATTTGGATCAATCTCAGCTAGTGTCCAAAACAAAACAAAGACAACAACAACAACAAAACAACCAGCATGTGAAATTTCTGATTCTACAGACTACGAATATCTACTTCAGAGCAAAAAACTTGTTCATTTTTAACTTCAATAAATCTGTATGTACTTCTAAAACACTGAGCCATCTCTCCATTTGTAAACCAAGTCTGTCTGGTAGGACAGGCCTGCAAACTCCAGCTATTAAGGATGCTGCTGAGATAAGACGATCAAGTTCAAGGTACAGTGAAGTCAAGGTCAGCCCTGGGCAATACAGTGAGACCCTGGCCCAAAACCAGTAAGTGAGAAGAGTGAGTGTGCAGCTCAGTGGTCAGTGTTTACTAGCACTCGCAAAGACTGAGGTTCAGTGTCCAGTACTGGGGAAAAATGGGCTTGGGGGTGAACCCGAACAGTACATTACTAAAATGTACCATAAGAATATAACCTTTATCAGTTATTTTCTACAATGAACAATACACTGCAATAAGATAATCAACTATATTAGATGGAAAAATGTCAATTGATATTTTATTCTTTATTGGGATGGAGCTCATCGGTAGAATGTTTACTTGGTATGTAAAAGGCCTCAACTCAAATGACCAGCAGAAAAAGTATTAGAATATGTTGGATGGATATCATATATATATATATTTCATTATCAGTTACTTGACAAAGAAAAGATTTATATTATATATATATTTACATATTATATATATATAATATAAATTTAATACAGCTCTTTTATAGCTTTTTAGTCTTATAAACTTCATCTAACAATTACTGGAGTTGTAATGCTTTCAAGCTAAAAGGATGGTTATTTAAGGCTGACAAAATTTCCATATCGCAGTTACATTTTTATGTAATAAGGTAACTGTTTCTAAGTAAAACCAATGTGTATGGGGAAGTAGGGATGAAGCTGCTTTTGGTGGGCATTTAAGCATCCAAAACCGTGAGGAGATGTGCTAACTCACTCCAGGTCCGCATGACTAGTCTGAGGTTAGGGTGGTTTTACAGTCCTCTGTTCAGTTCGACTAACTCAGAATTCCAACTGTACAATTTTCAATGTGCCTCTAGGTTAATGTATAGCATATTAATACATTTTAGTAGTATCAGAAACATGCAATACAGTGACAAATGGAATTCCAAATATTCCTATTGTAATATTTACATTTATGTATCTCCCTCTTTTTGTTAATGTTGTAACAATATCAATAAACTGTCAAAAGTGGATTTATTAATCCATTTAGAACTTTAAGGGTCTACTTCTTTTAGAAGCAATGAATTACCAAACAACACAGCATGTAGAGACTAGTGTAAACAAGCAGCTACCACAAAGCTCCTGATTTAGCACTAGTTACTAGTAATGCCTTAATTTAATATATTTACCTTAACCCTTGACGATTTCCTAGATCCTTCACGAAAGGCCTAAAATAAGTATGGAACTGAGTTAGTTTTTTTTTTCTACTTGGATATAAATAGCAAGAACCAACTATTCATTAAAGCATTCTGCTGAAGTGAAATAACCTGGTAATAACAATAAAGCTAGAACAAGGGAAAAAATGAAATGAATAGTTACACCGAAAGTCTACTACAAATATAATTTTAACCACTTAGAACAATAAAATACGTATACAATAGTACTAAGATAAAAATTTCCAAATATTCTGTGATAAATATTATAATCACCAAATTGCAGGTATTAATTATATAGGTGAAATGAATTGCTATGCTACAAGAGTGTGGGGACTTGGACTAAATTTGAAATACCAAAAAGATTAAAGATATACTAAGATTTTTTTCAACAGAAAACTCAATAGAGCTATTGAGAATAAGTTTGATTACCAAAGACTAAATATGGTTACACATTTCAGAGCCTAAGTATTGTCTATGCTGCTGAGTCAGACAGGCACGTTCCCCCTGTCCCCCCCGCACAAAAAAAATCAAGGAAGATAAGACAAGTTTGGTGTAGAAGGAGACACAAAGGAAAATGCTGTTTGACTCAAATAGTGGCAGAGCCTCTAATCTCAGGATTAAGGCAGAGGCAGGCGGTTCTTGAATTCCAGGCCAGCCAACACCACACAATAAAATTCCGTCTCAAAAACAAAACAAAAAGTGAGGATTTGAAATACATGGGATGTCCCAAGATCTTTTCATTAGGTTACTTAACTACTAGGTTTAAATTCCAACATGATATGGTTTGTTGGGGAATCCTTCTCTGTTGACCCTTTGGAAAAGGGAAACGGTACAAGTTGAGCATCACTTATCCAAAATACTTGAGCCTAGAAGTCTTATATACTGTTTTTCTTTTCTTTCTTTCTTTTTTTTTTTTCTTTTGTTGGTTTTTTTTTGGGGGGTGGGGTGGGGGGCAGGGTTTCTCTTTGTAGCCCTGGCTGTCTCTGGAACTCACTCTGTAGACCAGGCTGTCCTCGAACTCAGAAATCCGCCTGCCTCTGCCTCTCAAGTGCTGGGATTAAAGGCACGTGCCACCACTGCCCGACTCATACTGTTTTTCTATTGACAGATTTTAGATGAAACTGTAATTTGAAAATCATAATTCAAAATCCAGAATGCTCTAATTTCTAAAACTTTCTAACAACTATTTCCTATTTTCAATAGGGGGACACTCAAAACTAACCTGTGCTGTCATTAAACCCTTCCTTGTAAGGCAGTCACAGTGAATGCCTTTTATGTGTGTCACTATTAATACTCCATATCAAATCTGAATTACTAAAATGCTAACAATACCTTATTTGGATTTTATTAATATTCTAAAACAGTCATCTCTTCAAAATTTTATGATGAATTCAATTTATTTTCAACAACTTAATAAGAATAGGCTGAGTACAAAGTAAAACTATATTCTTTTGCTATATATTTTTATTGGCTATTACCCCCATATTAAAAACTAACACACAGTGAGGAGTTTTATGTCCAGTTCTTGGATTTTCTTAACTCTATAATTGCTGTTAAGTACTGATGACAATGTCTGGGGAAGTACTATTTATAATATACAGCAATATTCTAAGATAAATGATACAATCAAGACTCAGGTTTATTCATTTTGAATACTCACTTGTCATTTCATCCAAAGAAAACACATAATTTATGCTTTATTAAACCAAACTGTGTAAAATAAATATGCCAGGATCAGGATCAGATTTCTAAACTTTTATACAATAGCAAAGCTATAGTCTCACAAAACACAGTACCCAAAAGACTCAGTTATGTACCCTATCATTGAATTACTATCCTGTAAATGAAGGTCAGATACTACAGAACAGGAAAAGCCATGTTGTCTCTTTGTGAACACCACAGAGGTGAGCAGAGCGCGGTGAGACGGGGCTGAGCAATGAGATAGCAGGCTTGAGACCACTGCCAGGCTCATTTGTATTTGCTGGAGACAAGCAACAGTCCTGTCAGCTCAGTGTACAAGAAAACAAGATGCAAACTACAATGTAGTAGAGATGTGGCTACAAACTGTTGGTAGTGTAGGAACAGCCAATTGAACCAGCAGTGGTGGCGCACGCCTTTAATCCCAGCACTTGGGAGGCAGAAGCAGGAGGATTTCTGAGTTCGAGGCCAGCCTGGTCTACAAAGTGAGTTCCAGGGCAGCCAGGGTCTATAGAGAGAAACCCTGTCCCAAAAAACCAAAACCAAAACCAAAACCAAAAAAAAAAAAAAAAGAAAAGAAACAGGTGACTGTCTAGACTGGGTAAATATACTTCCATTCTTCAGTAACAATAGACTCAATATGAAATGTCTTTTTTACCTATGTGAGAAATATTTTCCCACTAATTAACAGAGTTCTTTTGTCCTTATGGTCTGATTACAGAGTATACATACATAGGCTTATGAGATCTGGTCTAAGGCACACATCTATGCTACACATGGCATAGTTATTGATCCTGCCTAAAACCCTACAGATTATGTTCCTGTAGGCAACTATAACCTAATGATGTTTGCATGACAGTAATAATATTGTATGTTTCTATATCAAAACATAGAAAAATACTTGATAAGATGTCTTCACTTTATAATCTGATAGAACTATGACTTCACTTGCCATCATTGGGAATTTGTTATTAACAAATTAATGAAACATTATTCTATAAACTGTTGTCTGCCATTAATTAGATCTTTGGGATCCTATATCAAATAAAATCTAAAAGAAAAATAAGAAATTCAGTAACTAGGAAGCCTTTATTAAAAATGAGTATTATTCAAAGTTACCAACAGTTCTAAGTCGCCGTTATAGGGCTTCCTTACCTAGTAAGTTACTAAGTATAAGGCTGTTCTTTCTGTTCTCAGTCTGCTCTGCTAAGCATTTAGTGTCTGTCATTCATCTGTCAGAACAGTGATTCCAAAGCAATGAGCAATGTCCATGCCAGTCTTTAAATGCATTGCAATATTTAAATAAGATTGCCTAACATTTTAAAATACAAACATGCTATATCTTTCCATACATTAGCTGCAATCCATGGTCTCCCTGCAGTCATGTCCTGCCTGTAACTCAGCTTCCTATCAGCTCTCATCTACTCATCTGAAATAAAAAGGCGAAAACGTACTTTTTTACATTTTGAAAAGTTTTGTTCCTTCTCCCCACTTTTTTTCCTTCTTTTGTCAGTAACCTTGGGAACTCTGGAAGCAGTTAAAGTGATTGAAGTTGGAGTATGCTGAAATGCAGTATATAATTCCACAGGAACTTCATCGCCACTTTCAGTTGCACTGGTATCACCATCTTTAATGAAAAACAAAGTCAGAGCACTTTAATACTTATATTTCAAGCAGGAGAAGAAAGCAACCTCCACCTGACAAAGGATTACTTCCTTGTTCTTAAAAAATAAATTCATTTTCTCACTTCAGTCATTCACAGGAAAGATACACTGAAATTCAAACTAAATGCTTTTCTCACATACACATAAATCATAAAGGATGTCTGATGACACACTCGTGGTTCTGGGGAAACAGGCAGTAGTACACATGACTAATGGAACTCAAATTTTCTAGGGTCATACCTATAAAAATTATATATTCACTTAAAAGTTGAGTCTGTCATTCCAAAACACAAAAGGAAACTTATGCACCATTGTTTAATCAAAGGGACTTTTCACAACTACAAACAAAACCATTGGAAACAAAGAACACTATCCACCAAAGAGCAGGGCTGAATAAAACAATGGTTATTCACAACTGGTTGTACAGGTCCTAACCTGAAATTAAAAGGTGGCCAGCTGGGGCACAGTGGCATCTGCTTTTAACCCAAGCACTTGGGAAGCAAAAGGATTGCACATGCTAGTACACCCTTAATCCCAGCACTCGGAGGCAGAGGCAGTAGGATCTTTGACTTCAGGGCTACCCTGGTCTACAGAGCAGAGTTCCAGAACAGCCAGAACTACCAAAAAAAAAAAAGTCTCAAAAAACAAAACAAAACAAAACAAAAACAACAAAAAACCTAACCCCCACTACCCTGCCAGAGAGAGAAAGACAGTAAGAGAGATTATAAATATCAGATATTATAAGACAAGCCCACAATGTGCACTACATAACTAAGTCCTATCAGACCAGCCTAGGCAAGGGAGCTCAGGCCAACATGAGCTCCTAGAAGACCGTATCTAAAAAAGCAAAAACAAATTTAAAAAAATCCTAAACATAAAAATTGCAGCATATACAAAATTTAAAAAACGGTATCCTAAAAATTAAAACAATACTATCTTTCATGTTAAGTTAATGGATCATTATTCCAACCAACATACTTTACTTCTTTAAAGATTACCTAAATGTGAATACAAAAAGTGATTTAAGCTTTTTTACTTTGTTCTTGCTATTATGTTTCTTAAAATATGAACATGCATACTGTATAATCAAAGTTCTATCCCTGAGATTATAATGAAGATATACAGTCAAAATGCATTAACAAGGTATTAGAAGCTGGAGTTCGATTCCCAGCACACATATGGGGCTCATAACTATAACTTCAGTTCTGGGGCATCCAATGCACCTTTTTCTGGTTTCTGTGGGCACCAGGCAGACATGCTATACAGACATACATGCAGGCAAATCACTCATGCACACACAAAAATTTTCTTTTAATTTTTTAAAATTAAAAAAATCAGGTGTTTTTATATCATATTAAAAATATTCAGACCACTGACTTTCTAAATCACAGAAATTTTAATTTAGAACAGGTCTTTTCTACATACCTGACATATTTTCTCTTTTCCGGCGTTGCAGTAGCACTGCCCTCTCTTTATCCAAACTCCTATATTAAAACATTAACAAGTTACTTATCAAACTTCCATAAGCTTAGATATGAAGATGATTTACATGTGATGAATTCATAATCTTTGTTTCTAGTAAATAAATTTAAATTATATGCAGCATCCTTTGCCTGATAGATTATATGTGATTACACACACACACACACACACACACATTGGAACAGTAAATACCAATTAAGTTAATCCATTTCTTTCTATTAAGAAAATGTTTACCTAAGAAGTAAGGACATTTTTCAAACTTGAATTTATAGCAAAAAAAATCTTAAAATAAATCCACAGTAGCAACTATAATTAAAAAACACAAATTGTTTTAAGTAAATGTATGATAGTAAGTTAGTATGCCTTAAATTGTTTCCATTTATTTATACTGTTTATTCTTAGAAATGGTCTCACTAAGTACCTCAAATTGCTTCAAACTCTGACTCACCTGCTCTGTTCTGGGATTACAGTTGTAAGCCACCACACGCATTTCCACTCTTAGTAAATAAGTACTTACTTATTTTTTAAGGGTGAATTCTAATTGAGAGATCTGCCTGCCTCTGCCTCCTGAAATTAAAAGATGTACTAGCATGTGCGCTCTTGCTTCCCAAGTGCTGGTATTAAAAGCGGGTGCCATTATGTCATAGCTTGCCACATTTTTTTTTATTTTGAATTAAGATCAGTATAATCAGTTTTAAATAACTCCTTCTAAATAATGACTTCCACTCTTAATAAGGACTGTCATGTATGGTGGGAGGCAGAGCTAGGAGGATCTCTGAGTTTGAGGCCAGCCTGATCTACCTAAGTTCCAGACCAGCCAAGCCATATAGTGAGACCATATCTCAAGGAGGGGAAGGGAAGAAAGGGATGGGAAGAAAGAAAGAAAGCAAGACATTAACAAAGGAAGGGAAGAAGACAGTAAAAGAAGAAAAGAATGAAAGAAGAAATTTTCTACTGTTTAGAGAAATCAAATACACTAGATTATCCTTATGGGAATTAGAGTGGGGCTCTAGACTACAGTGTTTATAAAGTCAGCAAAAGATGTGCATTAAATAAGCACTAGGACCCGTGGCTAGGCTATCAGCATAGGCTGGCAGTAAGGCACTCTCAGCTGACTACCCTTTTAACTCACGGCTTAAGTTACTTTTAACTAATTCTGCTGGAATTCATCAACAGACACTGCTCCACCACAATCTCCTTGTCAAGATAGACAAGGTTGAACACAGGTATAATCCCAGCCCTTGGAACTGCAGCAGAAAGATTCTGAGTTCCAAGTAGGCTTGGGCTATGTAAGGAATTCAGGGCTGACCTGTATATGCTGCTGATACCCTGCCTCAGAAAAACAAAGAATAATTAGGTAAAACTGTCTATCACAAGACTAACAGTTACCATAAATAACGTCAAAAACTTTATCCATGATAAGAAATTTCAAGTAAAACCATGGTGAAGTTAATATTTAAGTTAGTATTTAAGTACTAACTAAATTGACTAACTCTAAGTCTGTCAATTCTCTATTGAGAGGATTGAGAAAAAAAGACGTGCTTACCCACTGTTGACTGCATTCAGACCTACACCACTCATTCTGGAGGGGGATTTAGCAATATAGGGCAAACTTTTAGATGAACATTACCATAAAAGACTAGAAACAAATGGTCACCAAAAATGACTAGAAGAATAAATCATGGTGTATAAAAAAGTCCTTGGGGGCTGGAGAAATAGCTCAGCAGTTAAGAGCACTGACTGCTCTTCTGAAGGTCCTGAGTTCAAATCCCAGCAACCACATGGTGGCTCACAACCACCCGTAATGAGATCTGATGCCCTCTGGTGTGTCTGAAGGCAGCTACAGTGTATTTAATTTTAATAATAAATAAATCTTGGGGCTGGAGCAAGCAGGCCCAAAGCAGGGTTCCTGAGTTCAATTCCCAGCAACCACATGAAGGCTCACAACCATCTGTACAGCTACTCATATGAGTATACTCATATACATAAAATAAATAATAAATAAATAAGTTCTTGAAGAGAGAAATTAATCTCCATCCTACTATGAAGTAGTGCTCTTCAGCATGTTTAAGATTAGAACGGAAATGTGGCAAGTACTCAATATCTAATATTTCTGTTTCCCTAAGTACAAAGAGAAACTACACAGGCCTGTGTCCGTATGTAAAAAAAGAAGCAATGGAAGGAAAACTCAAGTCTGAAAGGGTATGCAGTAGAAAGAATAAGGCAGAGTTTACATCTACTTGAATACTCCTTGTTATATATTTGACTTTAGTATGATGATTATTTCTTTTTTTAATTTATTTTATTTTAAGATTTATTTATTATTATAGACAAGTACACTGTAGCTTCAGATCTCATGGGTGGTTGTGAGTCATCATGTGGTTGCTGGGATTTGAACTCAGGACGTCTGGAGGAGCAGTTGGTGCTCTTACCCGCTAAGCCATCTCACCAGCCTGACAATGATTTCTTACAATGAGCTGTGTAATTGCAAAAGTTAAATTTTTAAAAAGCAATTCTTAACATTAACAACTAACTGGAACCATGGTAATATTTTATCTCTATAATTCTAGTACTTGTGTGGCAGAAACAGCCACGCCTATAAACGACTCTCAAGAACTCAACATGATCTATGGATTGAGAATCCATAGCTCTCCAATAATCTATTGGATTATTCACATATTCTTAGTGCAAATACAAAACAGCATTAACCATTTCACAGAACAGTTTTTCTTCCTTCCTAGCTCCCTTCTTTCTTTCATTTATTTATCATTCATTCATTCGTTCATTCTGTCCTGGGAACCCAGGGCACTGTACATACTAAATAAGCATTCTACCCACACTCAGTCCTTATAATTTCTTCTATTTTTTAAAAAATCTTTGTTGTTTTAAAAAGTATCTCGCCACATAACTCTTCAAACTCACAGAGATCCATCTGTCTCTACTTCCCAAATGTTGGGATTAAAGACAAACCCCAACACAAAACATTCTAGAGTTGCACTAAACATGCAACATTCACACAATTGAGTTACACATGTTTTGGTATGGAAAAAATTTTTAAGTTTGCACTAAAGTTTCCCCAAAGAGGAAGCAACACAAATGTACTCCCGTGGTAGTTTGTCAATATACCATGCTACATACCACAAAATATACCAGCAATGAAAAAGAATGTAATGAAACATGAAGCAAATTAAATGGCTTTCAGGGAATTACAATGAGTGCAAAAGCACATAGGGGCCATATACTGTATGACTCTTATCCTTGAAGTATCAAAATATCAAACGAAGCATCACTTAGTGCATGCTCAAAGTTAAGAATGAGAGGGACAAAGGCAAGATGAAGAGTCCTTGCAATGATGGACTATATTATTTGGTGATATACAAATGTGAACATCTAATGATAATATTTGGGGGTTTTTTTGTTTTTGTTTTTTGAGACAGGGTTTCTCTGTGTAGCTCTGGCTGTCCTGGAACTCACTATGTATGTAGACCAGGCTGGCCTTGAACTCAGAAATCCACCTGCCTCTGCCTTCCAAGTGCTGGGATTAAAGGCATGGGCCACCACCACCTGGCTTAATAATAATATTTGTATAAACAGTTTCATAAGGTGTTCTTACTATGAAAAAGTAGGTAAGGTTACACAAGTTATCTGAGTTATTTTATGTAAATCTGCAATTAATTTAAAAAGTTCAACTTAGAAATACAAAATAAGACTAATAGTGCAGCACCTGGGTGGTGGTGGCGCACGCCTTTAATCCCAGCACTTAGGAGGCAGAGGCAGGTGGATTTCTGAGTTCGAGGCCAGCCTGGTCTACATACAAAGTGAGTTCCAGGATAGCCAGGGCTACACAGAGAAACCCTGTCTCAAAAAACAAAAAAACAAAAACAACAACAACAAAAAAGGACTAATAGTCACAAATGAAACTATTAATCTAAGCAAGCTGAGTATGTTTTTAGTTGGTATCATAATTACATAGTGACATTCTTTTCAAGGGACTTTAAATACAATAAATTGATTTTTCCCAACATAACATTTTATTGATTATTTGGGAATACAAAGCAACCTAATTACACAAGCTTTCCATACCTCCCAGGTTTACCTTCTCACCCTTGTGTCCTCCCCACAAAAGAGAAAAAAAATACAAACCAAAGCTGTTCTGCCCACTGGAACATCATCTGACTCCCAGTGGCCAGCCCTTAAAGAAACTGAGTTCTTCCCTACCCCACTGTCACCACATGCGAAGTGTGAAGAGCCACACATAAGCATCTTTATCACAAATTTTAAGTGCTTTATTGGCTTCCTGTCTAGACGGTTTCCCCTTTTCTTGGTGGATGGAGAGAGGCTGTTACAGAAGCCCTCAATTTCTCTCATTTTCAATTTTGAGTTTGCAGTCATCAATATACCACTGCAAAGGAAGCTTCCCTGCCTCTAACAGCCAACAGCAGCAAGGATCATGGCCTTCTACATGATTTCTGGAAGAAGCATGGACCATGGTCATCCTCAAAGCCTCTGCGGTCCCTAGAGGCGTCACCAACTGTAGCACAGACCACAGACATCGGACAGCAACATGGCCTCCAGCAGAAGCTACATGGCCATCTACATGGCCCATGGACCACAGACACCAACATGGCCTCAGGGAGCAGCACAGGCCACAGACATCAACATGGCCCTGGCAGCACATAAGTTGATATAATATCCCTTGGTGGTTTAGTCTACAAAGGGTAAAAGTTCTAAACTGCTTTGCATAATTATGCTAATATGCTAGTGTAGTAGTTACTATAAATTATTCTATGGATTTAAATGAGCAATTGTGACATTCTAATTAATGATTATTATCTTGTTGAGAACCTGAGTAAAAAGATATATACCCATATGTACTATAAGAATATGCAGATGTAAAACAAAATTTTATGGGCTGGCGAGATGGCTCAGTGGGTAAGAAGAGCACTGCTCTTCCAAAGGTCCTAAGTTCAAATCCCAGCAACCGTATGGTGGCTCACAATCACCAAAATGAGAGCTAATGCTCTCTTCTGCTGTGTCAAAAGACAGCTACAGTGTATTTATGTATAATAATAAATAAATCTTTCAGGGGGAGCGAGCAGGGACTGAGCAACCAGGATTGACCGGAGCGAGCAGAGGTCCAAAATTCAATTCTCAACAACCACATGAAGGCTCATAACCATCTATCTGTACAGCTACAGTGTACTCACATACATAAAATAAATAAGTCTTTAAAAAAATAAAATTTTATATTGTCAATTTGAACTGCAATTATTAAGTATAAATTCATGTGTTTTATATTTTGCTTTTTTTTTTTTGTTTATCAAAACAGCATTTCTCTGTATAGCTGTGGAAATCCTCGAACTGGTGAGATGGCTCAGCAGTTAAGAGCACTGACTGCTCTCCCGAAGGTCCTGAGTTCAAATCCCAGCAATCACATGGTGGCTTACAACCATCTGTAATGGGATCTGATGCTAATGCCCTCTTCTAGTGCATCTGAAGACAGCCACAGTGTACTTACATATAACAATAAATAAATCTTTAAAAAAATGTGTGTGTATGTATGTATATGTATACACATATATGTATATATATAAGCATATATAAGTATTTATGTATATATACACATACAAAGTTGTTGGTAATTACTGAAGCAGGGGCAAAATATGAGTTCTTTCTACTATTTTACTTTAGAAGGTGTGTTTTTGTTAGTTTCAATGTGTACACACATTTATTTGCAAGCACAAAGGTGCATATGAGTGTAGTGGCCAGAAAACGATTTCCCGTATCATCTCCCTTTGAAACTTCCCCATTTGTTTACAACTCACCAGTTAACCTAGACAGACCCGGCCAGTGAGCCCCCGGGATCCTCCTGTTTCTGCCTCCCCTGAGCTGGGTTAAGTCATGTGATAATGTACATCTTTTTAATATATAGATCAAACACTTTACCAAGTAAGCCATTCCTACAGCCTTATTTTAATTGGGTTTTAAATGTCTATAATAAAAAGACTTGTTGATGGTGGTGTTGTTTGAGACAGGGATCTCATGTAGTCTAGGTTGACCTCAAACAAATGTGTGCAGCCATGCTGGACCTTCAACCCAGATCCTTCTTCCTCCATCTCCCAGGAGCACGGTCCTCCCTGCCTGCCTTCATAATAAAGACTTTAAAAACAAAACAGGCAATGGCCCATTAGGTTGGTGCTTACTCTCATTTTTGAGCGTGTCTCAATTAATTATGAAATAAGTTGTCCATTTTCTATACTATACTCCACCATTTTATCTGAATTCATTTGACAGAAAACAAAAGAGTAGGAAACCAAGAGCAGGACAAGATCCCAGGAACATCTGGTTTTTCTGCCCTGTTACAATCTTTTATATTCGCCATGGTAAAGCTGTACTCTCCTCCCTTGAGTTGAGACCACGGAATCCCCTCCAGTTCCTTTCCCTCCTACAACTTTTCTTCATGTGTCCACTTCTGCGTCTGATAAGTCTATTTTTTAGACTTCAGATCACCTGCTCTTGCTCCACATGCACTTCTGTCTCTTGCTTCATTCATATTAATCATATTAACCTTTTTTGAAGGTAGTATGTGAAGAGCTACCCCTCCTATTTCCTGCCATATAATAGAAACTTTGCTGTAACTATAAGCTTTAATATACTGTGGCAAGGATGAGTGGCTTTCTTCTTGTAATTCCTACTGATCTCTCCAAGAAGCAAATTCATATGTGAAAGAAACACTGTACCTTTACTATGTGTTTTTAAAAAATGCATACACACACACACACACACACACACACACACACGCATACATACACGCATACATACCACATACATATATGGGGGAAAGGGGTTTAATCTACATACTACAAAAGACCCACCAAATTCTGCATGTAACTAAGGGGTTATATACAGTAATAATTCATCTTGGGGGGTATAGAAAAACACTGGGAATAAACTCAGCACCTCTCACATGTTAGTCAAACATTCTATCACCCTAAAGGTACATTCCCCAAAGCCCTTTTCTGGAGAACTCAGGCTTAAACTCAGTCAGTGCCTTGGGTATGGATACTATACAAGTACTATACCACATTCCTCCAGGCCATCTTTTTTTTTCCTGCTTTTATTTTTGAGAAAGGGCCTCACTAAGTTACCTTGGCTGGACTTGAACTAACTCTGTTTTACCAAAGCTTGAGCTTTTCAATACGCCTGCTTCAGCAATTCAAATGGCTTGTGTTACAAACCTGCACAATCATATCAAATTCTAATGATGTTGCCAAAAAATGCCAAATGCTTAGAAGATGAAAAAAAATTTCAATGAACTAACTGAAAGTCTTATTGGGTATAGTAACTTACCTGGGCTGACAACGTTCACATAGGTATGTATCAGGAATATGCTGCCTGTCAATCCCCATGCAGTCAATATGTTGCCAAACACTTAAAAAGAAAAAACAAAATATAATAAAAAGTAGAAAGCATTGAAACCATTAACTATGACTTAATATTCTATTGAATTATCATTTAAGGAATACCTACTTCAAGCTTAGTACACTAAATGTGTCCTTAGGTAGAAAAATTTTGAGATGTAAAAATAGGGCAACTACAAAATGCATGAACTAAATTCCTAGAGCAAATGCAATTTAATACACAAAAGGTAAGGGTTTAAAATATTATTAAAAACCTGAAGATGTGCATCCTAAAGCCCTTACATCATAGTCATCCTGACAGCAGTCTGGGAAAGCAGGACGGAATGTGTCCTTGAAACAGTTCAGCATTACCAGCTATGAGAAGATGAGCAAAAGGAGGCAATGTACACAAAGACAACTGTTCCTTTATGGAATCAGGGAAAAGGAGCGATGATGAATTATATCTTCTGTTAACATTTAACAGTTTTGTTGGCATACAGTGTTAAGAGAAAGCTAAGGAAACAAAAAGAATATCAAAGACATTTCATATTTAAAAAGAATAGAACTATAGAATTCCAAACACATCAAAGAATCAAACAGGCATTCCACTGGAAAGGAATTCAATTTAACTATTTTGAATAAAATATATGAACAAGCATGAGGTAAACTTCTTTGTATATTGTTATTGACAAAAGGTCAAGTGCCTGAAATTGAATTTGAAAATTTTTAACTTCAAAATTGAAATCTTAGAAAGAAAAAGGAGGATGGCTCAGCAGTTAAGAGCCCTGGCTGTTCTTCCAGAGGTCCTGAGTTCAATTCCCAGCAACCACATGGTGGCTCATAACCATCTGTAATGGGATCCGATGCCCTCTTCTGGTGTGTCTGAAGATGGCTACAATGTACTCACATACATGAAATAAATCTTTAAAAAAAAGAAAAAAAGAAAAAAGAAAAGAAAAAGGAATAGTATTACCAATTTCTTACACATAATTGTCCACTTTTTAAAAGTTACATTTGTATATTATGAGTGTCTGTGCATGCACATGCCATAGCCAAGCGTAGCGGTCAGAGAACAATTTCTGAAGTTGGTTTTCTATCTCTCCATGTGGGTCCTAGAGGACAAACTCAGCTTGTCAAACTGGGTAGCCACTGAGTCATCCCCAAGTCTTGTATGTCACTTCTAATATAAATGTACTAAACTAAATGGTATTGTTACTCTTTATTTCTCAACTGAGATTCCTCAAGAAGGTTTAAATAACAAATTATGTTAAATTTATGAGGTTATTATGTCATACAGGAAATATAAGCAAACCAGAAAATAAAAGAGCAGTGTTCTAGATGTCAGAAGTCAATACAGTGATTATGGGAAATAGGAACATGGAAAAAATATAAAGAAGCAATGTAAACAAAGGAAGAGAAAGAAAGACTAATCCTTAGAGAACAAAATAGGCTCAATTAAAAAAAATGGAGGGGTGTAGGTAGTTATAAAAAATAAAAATACAACAACAAAAAAGCCCTAATGATATCTGCATGAGTGCCAAATAGTGGTAACCAGTATTACATGCCAATCTGAGTAACTAGATCAAAAGAAAAGAGCACGTTAGATTATGCTTTCAATAAAACTGTTACTATATAGAACTGCATCACACTAAGAGATCTTTTATATAAGTGGCTACAATAAGAATGGATGTCTTCTAATATAAGGCAGAGATATATAATACATCTCCAAAGTAATTTAGTTTTGTAAATTTGCCTCCTCAATAAATTTAGTAGTCATTACTTATAATAAATAAATACAGGTAATAAAAATATATTTCTAAACTTTAAAGGTACTACAACATGTTATTACTAAAATAAAATAATTTACAATCTTCTATTTTAAGAAAACCAAATTTCACATTCTAAATTAATTACCTCCTTATTGACAGAGATAAACTTTTTGAAAAACACACATTTCTATCAATGACACTTAGAGGCTAATCATTTAATCTAATTTATGGAACAATTTACAAACAAAAAACTTAGCTCTGAGTTGCAGTTTAACTCACTTTCAGATATGAATTTATAAAGCCATCAAATCAGATAATGCAGCTATGGCCTAAGGACTAGGACCAGGAAACTCTGTGAAGCCATAAAACTTTCCTGCCTTCTACAATGTGCTCCCCATTCTATGCAGGGAATGCACTTATTAACTTTAAAGCTGAAATCCTATTGTTCCATCTGCATTCTCAAAAAGCCTCTCCTACAGAGAGAGAGAGAGAGAAAGAGAGAGAAAGGGGGGGAGGGAGAGAGAGAGAAAGGGGGAGGGAGAGAACGTGCACATGAGAGAGCCAGAAGAGGATTAGATCTTTAATTAGACTTCCTGGAGCTAGAATTGCACATAGTTTTGAGCTGCCCCATGTGGGTGCTAGGAATTGAACTTGGGTACTTTGCAAGATTAGTTCCTGCTGAGACATCTCTCTAGCTCCAAAATAGCTTCTTTTAAATAAGGGAAAAACAAATTGCATCTGCATAAAGGCATACAACCTACTTAAAAAAGGAATTAATCCCTTCAAAAGTGGCCTAGCTAGCATTTCCAAATTAACAACCAAAGGTTAAAAGCACTTAAGAAGCATGAACTAATGGTGTGAAATACTCACCTGCATTTGTCACAACAGATCATGTATCCGTCATCATGTGTAAAACCACATATGCACCTGGTTACATCAGTACCGTAACTTCCATCTTCAGATGTGCTGATTGTAGTAGCACTGGAAGTTTCATCAAAATTAGGAGTGGTAAATATGCCTACTTCGTTTTTGCTAATGAGACCTGATGGAGGAGGGGATGCTGGAGGTGTTGGAGGAGGACGAGCACCATAATTATGGTCCTAAATAATAGAACAAAAAACAGCACAAAATACACATTTCAATGACATAAATTAGGCAAGTTAAATGAAATTTGAATACTTAATAAATAAAATAAAATCGGTCCATTTCATCCTTAATACTGTTAAAATAATGACATACAACTAATAATTAAATCACAGTGGTAATAAGTTAATGTCACTGTCTAGTAGATGAAAGTCACCTTCACATCACATGACATTTTCCCCTGCCCCACACACAGCAGAAACTACATTTCCAGTCCCGTGTTCACAGTTCCATTTTCAACAAGACAGCAAGTCTATGATGTGAGAATAAGGGTAAAAAACCCAAACTCCCCAGAAACAGAAAAGCTAAAGAACAGCAAAAACTAGGCTAGAGAAATGGTTCAGCAGGCAAAGGTGCTTGCCATAGAGCTTAGCAACCTGAGTTCAATACTTGAACCCATGTGATGGAAAGAGAACGCACTTGACTTCTACACATGAACCATGGTGTATACGCCCAATTCTCCCAGACAAATGGAGTTAAATAGCAAAAATATTACTGTAAAATAAATAATATGGGATTTTACATTTCTGATAATTTTTATTCTCATCTAAATAATCTCTTATAACTGTACTTTCCTAGTAATCACAAATGTATCTACCAGTCCTGTAACTATCTGAATCAAAATATACAAGGACTCTCAATAAGAAATAAATTAAGGAAATAAGTCTTTATCCTTTCAGCTGTAAAACAGGGATGAAAAGTTCCTTTCAAGAGCTTGTTTTAGGGGCTGGCAAGATGGGTCAGCGGTTAAGAGCACTGGCTGCTCTTCCAAAGGTCCTGAGTTCAAATCCCAGCAACCACATGGTGGCTCACAACCATCTGTAATGGGATCCGATGCCCTCTTCTGGGGTGTCTGAAGACAGCTACAGTGTACTCACATACATAAATTAAAGAAATCTTTAAAAAAAAGTTAGTTTTAAAGATTAAATTATATATCTATGTATATATAAAACGTGTATGTGCATATATATGTTAAACGTATATATATGTTAAATGTGTGTGTGTGTGTGTGTATATATATATATAT
>NW_022196901.1:18044853-18055900 GCF_008632895.1 Mastomys coucha | reverse complement strand
ATAGACCAGGCTGGCCTCAAACTCAGAAATCTACCTGCCTCTGCCTCCCAAGTGCTAGGATTATAAGCTGAGCCACCACCGCCCGGCAAACGTATATATTTAACATAAAGAGATATATAACAATACACTGGACCCAAAGAGACATCTCAAGGGTTAGGAAGGAGCACACACTGCACTTCCATAGGACTCAACTTATGTTCTTAGAACCACATCAGGCTGCTCATAACAACTGTAACTCCAGCTACAAAGAACCCAATGCCTTCTTAAGCATTTATACTATACATACCCACATGCAGACACACACCATAATTAAAAATGATAAAACAGCCAGGTATGTGCCTCTCCCAGCACTGGGGAAGCAAAGGCAGGCAGATCTCTTGAGTTTGAGGTTACATAAACTGGTAACACAAACTAGCTGGTCTTACACAGCCAGTTCCAGGGCTATACAAAGACCCTATCTCAAAAAACAAAACCAAACAAATAAAAAAAAAAGATAAAAATAAACCTTTAGAAAAAAATAACTACATAATTTACTAATTACTATATAATTTAGAATTAATAGTAAATAGTACAATGCAACCTTATCCAGTCTTTTCATTGAGTTTAAAAAAAATCAACATAAATACAACAATTTAAAAAAGATAACTAAAGACTTTCCCAGAATTGTATTCCCTTAACAGCACTGTTAGGCTAAAGTGTAAATTACATAGTTAACTACACTGAAAATCTGAACCTGCTGTTTTTTAAATAGTAAGCACAGTACCACACACATTTCCTTCCAGCTTCCAGCTTCACAGAAGACCTTGTGAACAAACACTTGACACTTACCGCATAGGGCAAACCAATATAACTGTGTGAGTGATGGGAGCTGCTGGTGTATAACTGGTGGGGGTAACTGTTGGATTTCTCAACTACCACAGGGCTAGCTTCTACGGATTCCGGTCTAGGGGAAAGAAGTTCCATCAGTTAGAATTCCATTCAGTTTTCTGTTTTAAACTATTAAAATTATTTCTTTAATTACTTAATCTATTAAAATTGATCAAGTGCTTATACTAAAATATTGTCAAAATAAATACAATGTCTATTTATAGTATGCGCCCAACTTGTGAGTAGATTCACTCTATGTAGACTGTCTTAACCAAAGTTTTACTTAATAAAATAAATATCCTAATGCCAAGTTCAATTCCAGTTTCCTGTTATTTAGAAAGTGTCCAGTGATGGTGCATATGCTGTAGTCACAGCACTGTGGGAAGCTAAGGTAGACGAATCAAGAGTTCAATACCAGCATGGGCTACAAGTAAAATATGGCTCAAAACAAACAAACAAACAACTCAAAACCTCAAAATTACTAGAGACCAAGCTTTATGCCACCTACCTAGTGTCATTAAGAAACATGCAGAGGGGTAGCCAGAATGACAGAAATGGTTTTAAATAAGACTAAAGACGGAGAGAGTCTATATAGACTCTGGCTTGAAGGTTAAGTATGCATTTCAATGGTCAAAATACTATGTGTTGAATGTGCTGGGGCAGAAAGAACAGACTCTGGGAAATATCAGTAAGTTAAAGAAAAGTGAACCTACTTTGAACCTGAAAAATACAAGCAGCTATGTGTAATGAGTAGCGTTTAGGTCTAGCCTACAAAGAGTTAAGTAATGAACCAACTGCTAATAGTGCTGAAAGTAGCAACTCCCAAACTGGTGGAGCTTTGAAAGCTCCTTGCCCTAGCATTTTCCCTACTTTTTTATTCATACTGACATCCCCTCAACCCAGCCCAATTTTATCTAATGGCTATTAATCAGTGTAATGGTAGATCAACAGCCAAGGTCAATTCTCTTTTTTTCAAATCCAGAAGACAATCTGTTTCTGTGCCTTTATTTCAATCTTTATCCTATTTCCTAATTCCCTAAACTGGTACCTAGACCAGCAGGATAAAAACAACTTTTACAATTAATACTTTCTTAGCCTGCCTTCACACAAGCTCAAGTTAGTGCCAAATGGATGCTGTCATAAGAGCCAGTGTACCAGAATGAGCAGAAAGAAGCACAAAATGAGATTGCCGAGTCATGCTATAGATTACAATGTCCAGTAGGTTCAGGGTACTCTGAAAACTAGTATCTGTTAAATTAGTTTCATAGTTTCAAAATTAGAACATGTTCATGTATGAAATTTAAATACAAAAGTACTTATAAACACAAAATATTATATCTTCATCCATTACCATGCCAACAATTACTCCATGTGTCCCTTTCTAATTTTATGTTATAAATACATCTATACATTTTAAGAACTAAGAATATATTATATTTACTTATATACATACCTTACTCCTGTAATGATTATTTATTTCCCTCAGGTTTCTTTTCAATGAATTATTTTTATTTTATGTACATTGGTGTTTTGCTTGCATGTAGGTTGGTGTGAGGGTGTTGGATAGATTCCCAGGAACTGGAGTTATTGACAGTTGTGAGCTGCCATGTGGATATTGGGATTTGACACCAGGTCCTCTGGAAGAACCCAATGCTCTTAACCACTGAGCCATCTCTCCAGCCTTTTGCTTCAGGTTTCTATTAAGATGACGGGAGTGACCTACCCTGCTTGCCTCTTTCTTTTGTGGGGGTGGGTAATAATCCCATGTAGTACAAGCTAGAATTCACTATGTAGCTAAGCCTAGCCTTGATTTCCTAATCCTCCTGCCTCCGCTTCCTAAATACTGAGATTACAGGCATACGCCATCATGCCTGCCTAACGTGGGAAAAAAAAGTTGAACTTCGGGTATTCTGAGCTCCTGGGCTAATATTCATTTACCAGAGAGTGTATGCCATGTATGTTCTTTTGTGATTGGGTTACCTTACTCAGGATAATATTCTCCAGATCCATCCATTTCCCTAAGAATTTCATAAATTCATTGTTTTTAATAGTTGAGTAGTACTCTATTGTGTAGATGTACCACATTTTCTGTATCCATTCCTCTGTTGAGGGACATTTGGGTTGTTTCCAGTTTCTGACTATTATAAATAAGGCTGCTATGAACATAGTGGAGCATGTATCCTTATTACATGTTGGAGCATCTTCTGGGTATATGGCCAGGAGTGGTATAGCTGGGTCCTCTGGTAGTACTAGGTCCAATTTCCAGAGGAACCGCCAAACTGATTTCCAGAGTGGTTATACCAGCTTGCAATCCCACCAGCAATGAAGGAGTGTTCTTCTTTCTCCACAACCTCACCAGCATCTGCTGTCACCTAAATTTTTGACCTTAGCCATTCTGACTGGTGTGAGGTGGAATCTCAGGGTTGTCTTAATTTGCATTTCCCTGATGAAATACAATTCACAAACCACAAGAAACTCAAGAAGAAGGAAGACCAAAGTGTGGATGTTTCATTCCTTCTTAGGAGGGGGAACAAAATACCCATGGAAGGAGTTGCAGAGACAAACTATGGAGCAGAGACTGAAAGGACAATCCAGAGACTGCTCCACCTGGGAATCCTTTCCATATTCAATCATCAAACCCAGACACTGTTGTGGATGCCAGCAAGTGCTGGCTGACAGGAGCCTGATATAGCTGTCTCCTGAGAGGCTCTGACAGTACCCGACTAATACAGAAGTAGAGACTCACACCCATCCATTGGACTGAGCATAGAGTTCCCAATGAAGGAGCTAGAGAAAGGACCCAAGAAGCTGAAGGATTTGCAGACCCTTAGGAGGAACAACAATATGAACTAACTAGTACCCTTAGAGCTCCTAGGGACTAAACCACCAACCAAAGAGTACACATGGTGGGACTCATGTATAGCAGAGGATGGCCTAGGCGGTCATCAATGGGAGGAGAGGCTCTTGGTCCTGTGAAGGTTCTACGCCCCAGTGTAGGGGAATGCCAGGGCCAGGAAGTGGGAGAGGGTGGGTTAGTAAGCAGAGGAATCGGGGAGCAAATAGGGTTTGTTTTTTGTTTTTGTTTTTGATATTTTTTTCGGAGTGGTAACCAGGAGAGAAGATATCATTTGAAATGTAAACAAAGGAAATATCTAATAAAAAGTTGAATTTCAGCAACAATCTACAATACCATCATTAAAGCTATGTGGCTAAAGTAGAAGACTAAGTGTGCAATCAAATTATACTTACTGAAGAATGTGGGCAAAAACGTAATGTAGAGTAGCTAATGAAATAAAATCAAGTTTTTATGTAAATGTAGATGAGTTCAAGTATGTGAAACAGCCAAATACTTTTCAGAATATCACAATTCAAATATGGCTGCAATAATGACAAGGAAAGGCCATGTAAGCAGAAGGTTTTAAGCAGATCTGTGCTGACTATTTGTACTTACAAGTGATTTTTTTAGAATAACCTTAAATTGATTTATTTACTGTGTGTGAGTGTGTACATCTGGTAACATGGTATGCACACAGAAATCAGAGAACACCTTTTGGGAGTCAGCTCTTTCCTCCCATCATGTAGATTCTAAGAATCCAACTAAGGCCACCATGCTTGGAGCAAGCACTGTTATATATCTAGCCATCTTGATGGTCCACTAAAAGCAGTTTTTAGCCGGGTGGTGGAGCACGCCTTTAATCCCAGCATTTGGGAAGCAGAGGCAGGTGGATTTTTGAGTTCGAGGCCAGCCTGGTCTACAGAGTGAGTTCCAGGACAGCCAGGGCTACACAGAGAAACCCTTGTCTTGAAAAAAAAAAGCAGTTTTTAAAACAAGGAAACATGTTATAAAAATACTGGATGACATTTATTACTTTAAAATGTTTATTATTGTTGTGTGTATGATATGTATGTGTGCTATACAGGCTGTGCATGTGTCACAGCACATATGAAGAACAGACTTTTAGTTCTCTTCTTCCTCTGTGGGGTCCAAGGACAGAACTCAGGCCACTGGGCTTAAACAGAAAGTGGTTTTTTACTCCTGGTTGGCAATTTTTTAATGATTGCCCTTAACTATAATACAGAATTTAATTAAAATAAAAAGATCAGCACCCATGAGGCTACGGCAAGAGGATTTTCAAGACTAACAAGCATCATGCAGCTCAGCAGCACCAGTCTGAGGGATTTGCCCTAAGGAAGCAACTTCCTTAGGGTAGACCACTTCCTTCCACAGGCCACTGATTTAGCATGTCTGGTTTATCAATATCCGAGAAACTACAAATGTTTTCAATGTTCAATTGGAAAATTGTTAAATCTAAGAAAGCTTAATAAACTTGCATATGAATAATGGTTGAGTAAAAACCAATAATAACAAACTGCTATAATTTCCTTCTAAATTCTCTTAAAACATTACAAGGTTTTTATAATATAATAGCAGGGCTAAGAAAATAACAAAAAAATCTTTTATGTCTATTGCAGCTATACTGTTTTGTATAGCTAATTTATATATCCACATAAATGCCTAGATACTACATAAGCACAATGTGTCACCAATAAATTGCATTAGGATCAGTGAGATGGCTCAGTGAATAGAAACTTGTCAAGATTCACAGCATGAGTACAATTCCCCAAGTAGAATAAGAGACCGGATTCCTGAAAGCTGTCCTCTGACCTCTACAGATGCATGGTAGCATTGGAACCCAGACACATACATAAGCAAACAACAAATAAGTAAATGTACTAAAAAAAAATTATTTAAACAAACTAACAGCAAAACTGGGCTAGTAAAGTCACAGATCTTGGAGGGGAATGTATACCTACCACTCTACTATGCCAGCATAATCCCTTACTATGTTCTAAATATTTGTCCTTACACCACAGACAAGTGTAGTCCTCACCACCACCCCACCCCCGCCTAAAGAAACTTCCCTATGCAATAGACAGAGATCATCACAGAAAAACACAAGCAATCACATGCAAAGCTGTCGAGCCCAGTTGCAATGGACACATCTACAAAATCTCCTCCAGGTACGGCTGGAGGACAGTGGGAGAGAGTACATGGAAAGAGTGTAAGAGCCAGAGGGTCACAGTTTGCTAAGACAGCATCTCTAAGTACTGTCAGAAGCTACACCCACGAAGTCTCACCAAGATTAATACTTAAACATGAGCTGAATGAGACAACAACATGCCAAAGTCGACAGAGGAGAGACCAAAGGGCTTCAACCCGACACAAACCACCACAGGCAGCTAAGGGATGCCAAGAGCAGCTGAAATCCTCTTCCCTCACACAGTGCACATCAATCGGTTATTCAATACCAAAACATCAGCTCTGGAAATATAGATACAAGCACCACTATATACACTGAGTACGTTCTATTTATCTACTACACACACACACACACACACACACACACACACAGAACTATTAACAAAAAGAGGCCATGAACTCAAGAGAGCAAGAGATAGGGGTATGTGGGAAGGCGTAGAGAGAGGATATGGAAAGGGTAAATGATTTATTTTATAATCTCAAAAAAATTTAAAATTTTTTTTAAAGTATTCAGTTTATCCAACTTGAAGATGGGGGGAAGGAGTGCTTACTTCCAGGAGAATAGAGTTTGATTCCCAACACCCACATCAGTTGGCTTAAACTGTAATTCTAGTTCCAGAGGGACCTGATGCCCTCCCTCTGTCTTCTGCAGGGCAGCTGCACTCATGAGTACATAAGTATACACACATGGCTTTTAAAATTCACACTAGTAAAATAAGCCACACACGAAAATATAAACATTTTATGATTCCACATATAAGAGGGACCTAGAATAGGCAGAGACAGAAACCAAATACAATGTGCAAGGTGCTGGGAATAAATATGGGGAAGAAAAATTATTATTTAATGAAGTTTTTGTTTAGGGTGAGAAAAACATTTAGAAATTGGTGACAGCTCCTCAATATCTTGTATGTACTTAGTGACACTTCAAACTGTACACCTAAAGGTAGATTTTAAAAACACACTTATTTTTATGATAATAAAAATAAATAAATAAATAATCTCTTCTATTTAGAAAATAAAAGCAAAGGTAGAGAATTCTGCCACATGACTAGGCCATTTAGGGCTGGGATTGCTAGTTAGTGACACATGACATGCTTAACGTAAGTGCAGCCCTACAGTCAACCCACAACATTGCCACCTCCTTCCCCGAAATGAGAGACTAGGCAGGAGATTTAATGTGATGGTGGCATTGTTAAAAGAGAAAGGCCAAGTGTACGTGTCGAGAAAGCGAATACAAAGGAAAGCATTCAAGGTTCCAAGAAACTGTACAGACCTACATTTGCAGAAGTGACCAAGGAACTGTACAAGTGAAAGGTAAGTAAAATGACATGAAGTCAAGGGTTAACGCGGTTGAGCCGACAGGCTTACCTCTGACTCTTATGACTAGGGCCTGGAGAAGGAGTACTGCTAGAGTCAAACTTTGGAAAGCAGAGTAAGTCTAACAGTGTGTGGGAAGGCCAGTTTGCACCTGGCCCTACTGGAGTTCCAGGGTGCAGTTTCCTTTCTCTCAGATGGCTTGGAGACTGACAGTAAAAGGTAGCACTACATCCACACATTTGTACACCCAAAATAAATGAAAATGTAAGAAAAAAAGTTAAAGAATCAGAAAACGGTTAAGTACTGGTGGAAAGTGGATAAAATATACTGTAAACTTTTAACTGTAGACAAATCATTTTAGTACCTTAAATCATACATATTTCAACTCAGAATATCCAGGCACCAACAAATTAATGAATCCTGTCAGCAGGTGGCTCTAGTGCAACTGAAATGTCACATACTACGTAAAACAAGCAAGCAAGCAAACAAACAAAGCAAAAAACAAAAAAAAACAAAGCAAAACAAAAACATAAACAAAAAAAGAAACTTGAGCCTCAAATTTGGAGAAAGTTTTATCACCAAGACCTCAAACTTCTTTTTTTGCAAATGAGGAGAACAACTTATGAAGTAATACTGGGTTATAGGAGCTTCCTACTGTATATTAGTGACTGAAAAAAGGAGAGAGAACTTAGCTAGCTTGGTTCAGTTTTCTTGGTCACATTCTTCAGTTTTGACAATTACTGAACACAGGATGATGAGTCCTCCTCCAGAGTAATTTTCTTTTTAAATTTTTATTATTTTGATTTATGTATATATGTGTCTATGAGCAGTTTTGAGCCACTAGTGTGGGTACTGGAGACCAAACATGGGTTCTCTACAAGAACAGAGTGTGCTTTTTAACTGCTAAGCTATCTCTCCAGCTCAGTAATTCATTTCTTTTTTTTTTTTTTTGGTTTTTCGAGACAGGGTTTCTCTGTATAGCCCTGGCTGTCCTGGAGCTCACTCTGTAGACCAGGCTGGCCTCGAACTCAGAAATCCACCTGCCTCTGCCTCCCAAGTGCTGGGATTAAAGGCGTGCGCCACCATGCCCGGCTTAGTAATTCATTTCTAAATCATACACGTCATCTTTTTTAACTGCTCATTTCATTGAAAAAAACAAAACAAAAAAAAAAAAACCCAGCTTGTTACGATTTCTAACAAGCAGCACAGAAAAAAATTAATTAATGGTAATTAAAAGACACCATGTTAATCATCCAATTTCCAGTTTCTGAAGAGGAAAAGTAACTTTTCTTCTTGTAAACCCTAGGAGGGAAACAATGGGCCCTTCCCATTTATACCTCTTCCTACTGTCTAGCCTCAGGAGCACTTCCCTTCTGGGCTTCTACTTCAATCTCTTTGCTCATGTAATGAATTCATGGTTGAGATGCCTGGAGGAACAGAGATAAGTCTAGAGAGAACACAAGACATCCTATTGTAAAATAAGATGGGCTAGAGAGATGGCTTAGCAGTCAACAGCACCTGCTATCTCTCTAGATGACTGCAGTTCAGTTCTCAGCCCCCATCTGAGGTGACTCAGTCATGTGTAACTCTAGCTCCAAGGCATCAGATGTTTCTGGCATCCACAGCCAAGTTCTGTCATGTGTAAATACCCACATGCAAGCTCAAACACCTACATATAATTAAGAGTAAAAATATTTAAAAAAAAGAAATACATAAAATGCTGGGCAGTGGTGGCATAGGCCTTTAATCCCAGCCCTTGGGATGAAGAGTCAGATGGATCTCTGAATTTAAAGCTGGCTTGGTCTACAAAGCAAGTTCCATCTCTCGGATAGTCAGAGCTACACAGAAAAACCCTGCCCCGAAAACCAAAAATAAACACATAAAATGAAATCTAATAAAACTCTGAAAACTTCTCTATTTTGTTCAACTGTCTTATTACAAGACCAAAAAAAAACCTACTCAGTAATTTTTTTTAAGATTTATTTATCTATATGAGTACACTGTAGCTGTCTTCAGACACACCAGAAGAGGGCATCAGATCTCATTACAGATGGTTGTGAGCTACCAAATGGTGGATGGGAATTGAACTCAGGACCTCTGGAAGAGCAGCCAGTGCTCTTAGCTGCTAAGCCATCACACCAGCCCTACTCAGTAATTTATTGTACTGAATTTACCACTGCTAGAACAGAAGCTCCTATCATCATATGTCAAAACCAAACACCTACATTACATACATCACTGCTTTACTATTACTAACAGTGCTGTGACAGGAGAAACCTAAAAACACACGCATCATCAGGCATCATCTGCCACCACTTGTTTGTTCTGACTTTGGTTTCTTCAATCTATAACAAAAGGAGGCCCATCTTAACTCTGATACACAAAGGACTAGAATGGACTATTACAGCCCAGCAGTCAGAGCCTTGATAACTAGCTCATTCTCTTCTCCTCAGAGACCTATTATCTTAGTTGTCTAAGATGCTTTATTTAGTAGTACAGTAGTCACTAGACGCACGTGCTAATGAGCATTTGAAGTATGGCTCATTTGAATTGACATATGTTGTAAGAACAAAATCCATAAGAGTTCAAAAACAGGATAATAAAAGGAATAAGTATCACAATAACAGTTATATGCTATGTGTTAAAATATTTTAGATATGTTAATAAAATATATAATAAGTATATGAATATTTAAAACCAATGAACTCTTTTGTTGTTGTTGTTGGTTTTTCGAGGCAGGGTTTCTGTGTAGCCCTGGCTATCCTGGAACTCTCTCTGTAGACCAGGCTGGCCTCAAACTCAGAAATCTGCCTGCCTCTGCCTCCCAAGTGCTGGGATTAAAGGTGTGCGCCACCACCGCCCGGCACCAATGAACTCTTATCAGGTAATATGGTACATATTTTTGATATCAAAACTCAGTTCAAAGCTAGCTTTGTCTATCTAACACAGCAAGTTCTCAGGACAATAGAAGTTACATAAAGAAACCCTTGCCTCAAACAAAGAAAAGGCAAAAATCAAAACAGAAAATGGGAGTGGAAAGATGGCTCAGTGATTAAAAGAGATGGCTCTGCTCTTGCAGAGGTTCCAGCAACCACAGGGGTCCTCACAACCACCCATCCTGGGGTCTGATGCCCTCTTCTGGCAAGTGTATATACAGAGCACTCATTTACATAAATGAAATAAATAAATCTTAAAACCAATTAAGAAAAATCCTGATGTGTGACTCACACTAAGTTTCTATTTAACAGCTCTGGTCTGATGTTCTGACTTCCCAACAAAATATTCTCAACAGTAGGTTACATTTTCTATTTCACCTTTGAAATGATAGTCTCTAACAAAAAATTTCACACAGCTAGTATGGGATGCTTGTAGTAATCCAGTATATGCTGTCTCTTGAGTTGCCTATATTTCTATAAAATTATTCTGTCTGCACTTACAAGCATACAGCTAGTTAAAGAGTAAGTGGAGAATCACAGTTTCTTAGCTTAAAAAATTATTGCTGATCAGGCTTTTTAAAAATTGTTATTTATACCTAGTTACATTTTTCCTTTAAAAATAGTATTACTTTTTCTATTTATAAAACCTGGATCAAGAGTTATATCAGGAAGCAGTAAGAAAGTCAGAACTGTCACTGTGCACTGTGACTGGAAACAAGCCACAAGGCTTCAACTCTGTTTCTAGACACCAAAACCTAAGCATTGCTTTTATTAATAATATTATGCATAGTAAAAAGTTCTGCTGAATTTGAAAATGATTCAGCAGTGAAGAGCATATTGGACATAGGTTTGGTTCAGAGTATGCATATGGAGGTTCACAGCA
>NW_022196901.1:18039653-18044843 GCF_008632895.1 Mastomys coucha | reverse complement strand
TTATTTATTATTATAAATGAGTACACTGTAGCTGTCTCCAGATGCACCAGAAGAGGGCATCCGATTTCATTATGGGTGGTTGTGAGCCACCATGTGGTTGCTGGGACCTGAACTCATGACCTTCAGAAGAGCAAACAGTGCTCTTACCCGCTGAGCCATCTCACAGCCCTCACAGCAGTTTCTAAGTCCAGTTTAAGATCTTATTCCCACTTCTGATATCCTAAGGTTCATGCAAATATATGATGTACATACAAACACACATGTAGACACACACAAACTAATTTTTACAAAAAGGTGTAGCATTTTTTGTTTCTTTAGATTTTGTTTGCTTGTTTGCCTCGCTTTGTTTTTTTGTTTTTGTCTTTTTCACTCCCTTTGTTTTTTGAGATAATGTGTCCCTACAGAACTCTGACTGGCCTAGAACTCTGTAGATTAAGTTGGCCTTGAATTTACAGAAATCCTCTTAGCCCTAACTTCCTGAGTGCTGGGTTGTAACAGGCCTGTGTCACGATACCCAATTTTTAAGTTACTTCATAAAAGAATGACTTTATTTAAATGTGACCACAAAATACTTTCAAGTACCTTTTTTATAAAGAAACTTAACTAAGTTCATGAAATAAAAACCTTTTTTTAAATTAATCATTCCATTTGCTTACATCTCAAATGATATCCACTTCCCAGCTACCCCTCCACAAGCTCCCCCACCCTACAACCTTCTCCCCCTCCCCTTTGCATCTATGAGATAGCTCAGCGGTTAAGAGCACCAACTGCTCTTCCAAAGGTCCTGAGTTCAAATCCCAGCAACCACATGGTGGCTCACAGCCAGCCGTAATAAGATCTGATGCCCTGTTCTGGTGTGTCTGAAGGCAGCTATAATGTACTCACATAAAATAAGTAAATAAATTAATTAATTAATCTTAAAGAAAAAAATATACAGTAAAGCAGAACCCAGCACACATTTCCTTGACCTCGTTTTTTTCTTCTGAGACAGTGTCTAGCTATGTAGCCCAGGCTGGACCAGGCAATCCTCCTGAGTACCAAGTAGCTTTGGGCTACAGACATGCACCCACATTACCCATCGGCATCTAGCATCGTACAAAGTAATTCCTGGCTCTTTTGACAGTGATTGAAAATGAAAAGGCAGCAACATGCTAGTTATTTTTTAAATATTAAATGAGGAAAGCAATATAAAAATGTTTCTTTGAAAAAGGAAATAAATGTTACCTGTCTTTTTAAGCCTCAAGGTCTTATGTGAAAAAGGAGAGTTTAAAAGTTTGATAATTAAACCACAAAAATTCTGGTGGTTTTCAAGAAAAAAAAAAGTACTATTTTATACTGTGTTTATCTTCTCAGGAAAATTATGCCTAAGGAATACATACTTTTGTGCAACACAAAAGAAAAACCAATTTCTTGAAATAGAGAAGTACTACAAGTAGAAAGATACAAAAAACAAATTTCCAAAAGGCAGAATTTTGGAACAAAGGCTATTTATAAAAGTAATCTTAAAAGAACATTACCCTTTTAATTTCTGATGTCTTAGTCAAGAATACAAAATGACATATGTAAATACACACTATTTGGATGTGACAACTACATGAAATTCTTTGCCTTTCCCTATCTAAAATACCTGTATTTAAATACTTACTCTGAGCCTGCAGCCATTTCCAAGTAGGATGTTTCTGTTGTATCAACCCCCAAAGGGATCGCTATGCTCATGACGTCCGCCTCTGGTAAATTCGATTACTATGGAGTCCTATGCATTGGTATCCAAAATACTGGGGCATGCCAGCCACAGTGCTCATTGCAAACATCTAAGTGCATCCACAAACCCTGTTTAAAAGAAAGGGAAACAAGAGTTAAGAGCCATCTAACTAGCAAACTACCAGTCACACTGAAGCAATGGCAAACAAATAAGGGAGAAAGCACTCTTTACTGAGGCCCCAGACAAGGGGAAAAGTGTTTACAGAGTAGCTGTTTGTTTTCCTTTTTCTTTTTTTTAAATAAATCTTTTTTTTAAAAAGATGTATTTACTTATTATAAGTAAGTACACTGTAGCTGTCTTCAGACACCCCAGAAGAGGGCATCAGATCTCATTACTGATGGTTGTGAGCTACCACATGGTTGCTGGGATTTGAACTCAGGACCTTTGGAAGAGCAGTCAGTGCTCTTAACCATCTCTCTAGCCCTAGTTGTTTATTTTCTTCCTGGAATTATGCTGCATGCTTATGGTCAAAAGAGAAGTTTCTGGAAGCTGAGCTCAGCTGAGAATGTGTGCTTGGCATGCTTGAGGGCCTGGGTTCAATTCCAGCACATTAAGGTAGGAAAGAAAATAAAAATGTTCTGAATCTACTATTCTTTAGGGAATGAAACTAGAATGTGACAAGGATTACTAAAGCACACTAGCCAGTGAATGGCTGGCAAACACTGTTCATTTTGAAAGTCAAGATGGAATTTCTTATAGTACAAGTATCCAAAAACAAGTTTTTTTGGTTGTGATCTAACAATGTGTACAAATTGAGCACTATGCACCAAATTAACTTTCTATATGAGTGGTTTATTTAATCTTCAAAATTCCAATGTAGGAAGCTGGGCATGGTGGCACACACTTTTAATCCCAGCACTCAGGAAGCAAAGGCAGGCCTGTGAATTCAAGGCCAGCCTGGTCTATATAATGAGTTCTAGGTCAGCCAGAGTTACATTAAAAAAAAAAAATCCAAAATAGGTATCTCCATTTTACCTCTAAGGCACAAAGCTAAACAACCTAGGAAAGACTCCATTACTTGGCTTAATATGATTAATTAGTAGAGAAAACAGTGACTTAAAAAAATACAAATTTGCCAGGCAGTGGTAGCACACGCTTTTAATCCCAGCACTTGGGATGCAGAGGCAGGTGGATTTCTGAGTTCGAGGCCAGCCTAAGTCTACAGAGTTAGTTCCAGGACAGCCACACAGAGAAACTCTGTCTTGAAAAACCAAAAGAAGGGCTGGCGAGATGGCTCAGCGGGTAAGAGCACTGACTGCTCTTCCGAAGGTCCTGAGTTCGGATCCTAGCAACCACATGGTGGCTCACAACCACCTATAATGAGATCTGACGCCCTCTTCTGGTGCGTCTTAAGACAGCTACAGTATATTATACCGGAGTGAGCAGGGCCATCCTGAGTTCAATTCCCAGCAGCCACATGATGGGCTCAGGGCCATCTGTACTGCTACACTGTATACACATAAGAATAAATAAAACTTAAAAAAAAAAAAAAAAAAAAAAAAAAAAAAAAAAAAAAAAAAAAAAAAAAAAAAGAAAGAAAAATTACAAAGATTCTGAGCTTCAACATCAAATTTTCTAATCTAAATTCACTCCACTGTACTTGTTACATGTATTATTATCTACTCAAAGTCTGTTCAATAATGACATGATTCAAGTTAAGAACAAAACAGACAGTCCTATAAACTATGGAAGAGCAGTTAGGTTTTCCTTGTTCTTGTAATGTTATACCTGAGAAACAGAAAAAGCGTATGTCCTCAAATAGTAGTTCTTATATTTCCCTTTAATTTTTCCAAAAAGCTTCAGCATACCTACTCTAATTTTCATGTCACAGATGATGTACATTCTGAGGGGAAAGAAAGTGATTAGTTTGAAAGTGATTTTATACAAAAACTTGTCCACATTTTTAAAGCATATGTAACTGGAAGAAAGCTACCTGACTTTAAATTACCGTACTATAAAAATAACAAGACATGGCACTGGTACATGTTGTAAGGACCCTCACTCTACTTGAGCCTAAGGCTGAACTGCCGATGAGTGTTGGACACTATTCTGGGACACACAGAATGATGCCGATCTTAAAACAAAACATCATCAATAACAGATCCAATATAGGCAACTACATTAAAATTAAAAACATTGGGGCCTGTCTCTACCAGTTACTTGATGTGTGAGACTAAGCAGGTCATTTAGCCTCTCTAGTATCAGATTCCTTGTTTACAAAACAGATATTTAAATCAGAGTTCTGAGAAGAATATGAGAAGAAGTAATGAATATAGTGTAATACAGGCTATACATTCCTAACTTTAAAAATCTGAAATGCTGTAAAATATACTCAAATTTTTTTGATTAGGGATGCTCAATTTGTAAATACTGCAAATCTGAAAATATTCAAAATGTAGACGATTTCTGGTCACAGGCATTTCAGGTAAGAGACAACTGATAACCACACACAAGAACTGCCCCTCTTATTCCATCAGGAAACACTGTATGGAGACACGCACTCATTCTCACTTAAAGAGATACTTCTAAAACCCTGAAAACAAGGTCACCCTGTGCTTTTTCATTTGCTTCACTGCTGAAGACTCCTCAAGACAACAGAAGGCAGCTGAACAGAGGAAAGCACTGTCCTGCGCTCTTCTCTATAGCTAAGACCTTGTTAGAGTTGCTGCAATGCTGTAGCTGTTAACTAGCACAATACACAGCAACACTTTATGAGCAACAAAGCAAGCAATGTACAACTGTTTACCAGAATCAAGAAGTAGAAAGTAGGTATCAAGTCATTATGCATAATTTTAATTTAGTGGAGTAATATTTCTAATCTAAAATGATGCATTTGATTTATAATTAATAGTGTGTTATTTTAAATATAAATATACAATCTTTGCTAAATACACCTGATCTGTTGTAAATAGCAATGAAAATAAACAAACAGCAATCCCAAGCTTGTAATTAGCCTTTTCCAAGTAATGGTTTCCATCTGTGTTCCTCTTGCTGTGTCTAAAACACAGTGGTGTTCTACAGACTGGTGACTGAATTAGAGAAGGTGGGATGGAACTACAGCTCTGGCCTCACGAACCAAATGAACTATCATCCTATACAGAAGAGCTGCAAAAACCACATGGCATACCTAGAACTGCATCTCTCTAAAAACACTCATGTTCAGGATAAAAACATGTAATCCCACATGAAACAGAACTATAGACCTCTAGCTTCATTCTAAAAGGAAGATCTCAGCAATCCAGTCACATATCATGAGACTATAAAATGTAACTATTTCACTATCTCTATCACTATAAAAGTTTTAGCCAGATAATTCATACTGCTGAAAAAATCAGTTGATAAGAAAAATGAGAAAAAACAAAAACAAAAACAAAGGCAGTGGTGGCCCACGCCTTTAATCCCAACACTTGGGAGGCAGAGGCAGGTGG
>NW_022196901.1:17980219-18039643 GCF_008632895.1 Mastomys coucha | reverse complement strand
AAAGAAAAATGTTAACTTTATTACGGTCAAATCATTATCTCTAAAATGATCTTTTCAGAATGAAAATTTGGTATGATGTCTTACATGGGTAATCCCAGCATGCAGGAAGCTGAGGCAGGACTATTCCAAGTTCCAGGCCAAAATGGGCTACAGAGAAAGACATTGTCTTAAACAACAAAGCGCACGCACATGCACAAGCACATACATGCATACACATCCACAAACACACACGCACACACAAATGCTGGAATGTAATGGTAATCTCAGTATATGGGAAGCCAAGGCAAGAGGACCATAAATTTGAGGTCAGTTTGGACTACACAGGGAATTCAAAACCTGTTTGAATTACATAGTACGGAGACTTTGTCTTGAAATATAAAAAGCCAGAAATGTATAGTTCAGTGAGAGACTACCTACCTAACCCTATGCAAGGCTCTGGAATCAATCGAAAGTGCCAGTGAAAAGAGACAGACAAGAGTGGGAAAGAAGAGAGGGAGATCAGTGTTATAAGAAATCATCTTATCACAGGTATAAGAGAGGAAGAATAAAGAATTTCAACACAATCCAAACACTCCAAATTTTCAAGTAGGAGTTAAAATCACCAACTGGCCAGTCGGATACGTACAAAATACATGGAGAATAAATAGCAGCTAATAAAGAATAATACAAAAGGAAATACCATGAGATGTCTGGGAAATCTGAGGTCCAAGAAAGAATAAATGTCTTCACAAAACCTGCTATCCAGAATAGACCTAGAAACCAAGTGAACATAGGAGTGTTGAGCTAATTTTAAATGGTATATATTCTAGGTACTTCTAACTGAAATGGTACCCTCAAACAAAGAAAGCAGCAAAGCTTAAAAAAACAAATTCATTTTTATTTTTAAATACAAGTGAATATAAGCACAAGCAATGGTAACAATTAAATGCCAAATAAAACTGAAAAAAAAAAACCTGGGAAATGACTTATAAACAAAACCAAATAAGAGTAAGGAACAAAACACCCACACCCATAAAACAGTCTACTGGGAAAACTAGCAAGACTGAGGAGCTGCTTTTCAGGTCATGCCACAGAGCAGAGGGCCATGGCTCTAGCTCAGCAGGGTGCTTGCCTAGCAGAAAGGTGGTCCAGGTTTGACCTCCATCATCACTTAAATCAGGACTGGGTGGTGCATTCCTGTATTGTAATCAAAAGGGTCAGAAGTTGAAGGTCATCCTTGACTACATAGTGAGTTCAAGGCTGGCCTGCTATACATAAGACCCTGTCTTGGGAGCTGGGGAAAAACAAGGAAAAAAATCTGAAACTGCATAGACTACGATATAGCTTCCAAATGTAAAGAAAACATTAAGCTAGACATTTTCAGCAACACAAAGCAATTAATTGTTGAAACACACATGTACCAAGCTGGAAGAATCTCAAGGGGATTATGCTAAGTTTTTAAAAAGTCAGTCTTATTCCTAGACATGGTAACTCAGACTCATACCTCCAGCACTTAGGAGGCTGAGACAAAAGGATTTTCTTGAATTCAAGTTAGCATAAAGTACAAAGTGGGACCCTACCTAACAAAGAACTGCAGTTAAAGGGTCAGCAGTTAAAAGCACATATTTATAAGGACCCAAGTTCAGTCTTCACCATCTATGTCACAACTATCTATAACTAGAGCTCCCAGCGGGATCTGACATCTCTGGTCCCTTTGGTCACCCACACACACATATGCAAAACTGCGGCCCCACCCTTAACAATAATTAAATCTTAAAATAAAATTTAAACTTCAGTTCCAAAAGATTACATACTGTGAAATTTCATTTATATAACATTCTTAAAATAATAGATTATAGAAAAGGGGAACAGATACGTAGGGGGAGGAGAGAAGTGGGCACAGTTACATAAGAGGAAAATACCAAGCATCCTTGTGGTAGAATTTTTCTGTAACTGCTATGGTGGAAAAAGGTACCCACATATGTAGTAAGAAATGCATACAACAAAGGAGTACAAGTAAAACGGGGACTCTGAATCAAATGGGTGCTATATCAATATCAGTATTCTGGCTATATTATGCCAAGGTCAGTATTCTGGTTGTCACACTATATCACAATTTTGCAAGATGTTACCACTGATGTTAAAATGTTAGCAATGTCGTCAAAGGAGAAAGGAAATCTCTCTATATCCTTTTTTACAACTACTCATATAATCTATAATTATCTTGAAATTAAATTTTTGGTTAAAAAAAAAATGGAGGGCCGGAGAGAGGAGTCAGTAACTAAGAGGCTCAGCTCTTTCTGAGATCCTCTTCAGCTCCCAGCATCCACAGTAGGCATCTCATAACTGCCTGTTAATATTAGTACCAGGGATCCAACACCTTCTCTGAACTAACCAGGCACCCATACAAGAGAAAAACAGAGAGAAAGAGACAGAAATAGAAATAGAAGTTTAGATTCTAAAATGAAAAAGTTTTAATCTTCTACACTTCTTTTTTTCCACTTATTTATTTATTTATTTATTCATTCTATGTATATGAGTACACTGTAGCTATCTTCAGACACACCAGAAGAGGGCATCAGATCCCATTACAGAAGGTTGTGAGCCACCACGTGGTTGCTGGGAATTGAACTCAGGACCTCTGGAAGAGCAACCGGTGCTCTTAACTGCTGAGCCATCTCTCCAGCCCCTTCTATACTTTTTCTAATGTTTGCCAGTATCAACCTGAAGAGTTCTGTTAAAGTAAGTATTTTATTAATTAAAAAACAAAACAAAACTGGAAGACTGAAGCTGCTTTTAAGATCATGTCAAGGACAAAGTGAAGTAGAAACTTTTGGTTTTAGCAAAGGGCTAGGGCTGGGGCTGTAGACAGTTCAATAGAGTACTTGCCTAGCACAAAGAAGGTCATAGATTTGATCCCCAGCATCACATAAAACAAGGGTAGCGAATGCCTATAATCTCAGTACTCAGGACTGGGCTACAAAAAAAAAGACTGCTGACTGTTAATGTAGATAGTAACTACTTGTTCCTTGTCTTCTTATCTCTGTGACTAAAAAAGGATGCTGGGAGAATGTCCAGATATCTGCACATCCTCCTAACTCAGTTAAAATACAAGGAGAGGTTAAACAGATAACTTGGAGTAGCACTTGCTCATCTCACAGAGAACCAAAGTTCAGTTCCTAGAGCTCACTCAAGTAACTTACAACTCCCTGTAAATCCAGCCAATTGGACACAACAGTCTCTTCTGACCTACACAGGCAACTTGGATACGGGGACACACACACACACACACACACACACACACACGGCTCAGTCAAGTTACTTGATAATCTTGATAATCTATCAGGCTACCCTGGCATTATACTATTAATACTACTAATAATATTCTAATATATAAATTCTTTGGGAATACCAGGGTTCTTGGTTTTTGGTTTTTGTTTCTTTGGTTTTTTTTTTTTTTTTTTTTTTTTTTTTTTTTTTTTTTTTTTTTTTTTTGGCAATCACTCTGCTAATTTTCTAAAGTTCTCCTTTATAGTTGTTAGCCACTCCCTCAATAAAGACAGCACTAAATTTTCAGAAACATTTGAGCCTTCTCCACTTTCAAACTTAAAAATGTATAACACCCTAACAATATTATTTCAGAAGACTATTCCAGTTATGAAACTTGTTTCACACAATCTTCTCAGCCTTCTTAGCTTTTCAATGAATATATTACTTATACTTCTGAATGACCTGTTTACATTTTGTCACATTATTTTGAAACACCTGAGATATATAGTTTTCACAATTAGATCATTAACTTCACCTCATTATTAAAAACACAAAACAACAACAACAACAACAAAACCCTGAGATATATATGCATTTGCTCTCCAAACCTAGAATTTGGTGACTAAAACATCCAGTTAACTAAAGCACAACTTCCTTCACTCACCCTTGTAAACATCAGACAAAGATGAACTCAGTACTGTAAAACATAACAAACCTGCCACAAAGAAGTGCTACTGATGGAGCTGTCCCTGACGGCTCGGTTCACTCCAATGTAAATCTCAACCTTGAAATCAACAACCATTTATTCTATCTGGTGTTCTATCCCCAATCTTCTACAGAATATATTCCACTGAAATAACTGAAATTATTTTACAAATGAAACCTTCAAGTGCAACTTCCTTTTATACACACTTCCTTCCATTCTTTGAGTAACTTATCTATTAATTTACTTATTTTTGAGGCATCTTTGTAGTTCTCCCTGTCCTGGAGCTCTATGTAGACCAGGCTGGCCTCAAACTCACTGACATCTGCCTGCCCGTGGCTCCCCAGTGCTGGGATTAAGGTGTGCCACCACAGTGCTTTGTTTTTTAGTTTTTGTTTTTGTTTTTTTTTTCTTTCATTCCATTTTTAAAAATCAGGATTCCATGCTCTCAGTTCTCCATAGTCCTTCTTTCTTCAGTCTTCTATTACAATGAATAACTTAGCCTTTTGTGCCTCTCCAATGTGTGGATTTGGCTTGGGCTTCAATCCACACCATGAAAAAAATAAATAAAATTCTTCCTTAGTCTTCATAGTTATCCATCATCACCACCTGAATAATTTCCAACAATCAACAAGCATTGTTCTAAACAATGCAAGAAATCCTTAGTGTTAAGCATGTCCTTCTCTAGATTATAACAACTATACTATTATTTCAAAATGTAATAAAATTAGAGCTGAGGATATACCTGTTAGTACCCAGCATACAAAATGTCCTGGGTTTTGATCTCCAATACCACATGTGTGTGATACCACATACTAATAGTCCCGGCACTTGGGAGGTATAGGCAGGAAGATCAGAAGTTTAAGATCATCGTTCATCGCACAGCAAGTTCAAAGTCAACCCAGGCTACATAAAATCCTGTTTCGAATAAAGGAAAGGAAAGGAAGGAAGGAAGGAAGGAAGGAAGGAAGGATGGAAGGAAGGAAGGAAAGAGGGAGGGAGGGAGAAGGCAAGGAAGCAATGCTATTAGCTATGCATGGTGACATACCCCTAGTATTCACGCAGAAGCAAGGCTCCAGGTTGCTCCAGGTTGCAGGCCAGCCTGGTCTTTATAGCAATGCAATAATAAACAACAACAAAAGTTTTATTGGTTTTTTTTTTTAACCACAGCCAGTTTATGTAATGCTGGGATTGAATTTAGAGCCCTGTGCATACTAGTACTCCACATTTTCAGAATAATAGACAAATAATCTACATCTTCAGAAAAAAAAAATCTTGCCTTTGAAAGCATTCCTCACCATGTGCACATGCAGTGCAAGTATTTGTGTATTTATTTAGTTTGTATGTGTTTGCGCTCGAGTGCACTAACACATGTGAGTACCAGAGCAATCTGTATTTTTCTAAGTAAAAAGAGGAACCACCAGTTTGAAATATCAATCATTTAGTTCTGGAGTACTGCCAAGTACCTCCAAACTTTGCCCCCCTCCCCCATCAAAACAAACAAAAGCACCTTTGAGATGGGGGACAGAGAGCAGCAAATGTGCCAAGTACAATGACAAATATGCATGAACCCATTATTTGTTTTCTAACTAAAAAATATAGTAAGAAAAGCAAGTATTTGAGGTTATATTATAGGTCCCTTCCAGTTGTTCTCCATCCTACAAAGCTGCTCCCACCACATCATAAATCCCTTCCCTGCCACTACCCCTTAATCAAGCACAGCTAGTGATAAGAAGCAAGATGAAGCCTGGAGGACACTGCTACTCTGTGAGACCAACTAGATTTCAAATCAATCAATAAACCTTCAGAGTTCCCTATATAACAAATCCTTTACTTCAGCTGCTATCTGTTCCTTACAACAAAGTCGGACCTAAAATAACAGACTTAATGAGAGGTAGAAATAAACTGTGGGCTTCCTCAAGGTAGAGACAAGCTTACTTAGTATCTCTGTATACTTAGTGCCAAGAAAAGAGGAGCTATTCAAATTCATCTGCTGTCTAGCCTTCAACAATGTTAGGTGGAGGCTTAACAACACAGGCTGTGTCAATTCATCCAGTCAAGCATCTTGGTTCTAAAAGAAGCAGCAGAGAATACTTTCAAATAAAATTATTTTCTGGATGATTATTATCTATGTATTCGACCAACCTCAAACCCTTATCAATTCATGGCTACTAAAGCATAGTTCCAACCATTGAAGTTAGTCACATTAAGACCCTTCAAATCTTGTACCACTTCAGGTACCTATGAGAACTCACAAGCAAGTTGCATTTATTAGTGTGTACAACAAGAAAACAAAACTATTCAAAGAGGATATTCTCCTTATATCTATTCTCCCTTTTCTATGAACCTATGGAGGGGGTGGGAATCAAAGCTGTATCATAATACACTGCATGACAAAAACTACTTTCAATAAAGAAAATAGAAAAAAAGCTATGCTGTGATGTCATGGTACTATCCCAAATAGTGGTGGTTATTACCACGGAACAGAAATACCATTTGTTCATTTCATTTTTACACCAATGAGAAAAAGTCAGAAATCATATTTAACCTTTGAACCTAAATCAAGTAAGTTTACAATAACTTATAAATGTAATTTTAAGTTTTAAATAACATTTACATTGTGAAGGCGCATGGCAGCATATGCCTATAACCTCAGCACTCAGAAACAGAGGCAGAGATGGGGACAGGAAGGTCTACCTAACAAGCGCCAAGCCAGAAAAGGGTTACATAACAAGACCCTGTACAAAAATACATAAATAATTAGCTGGGTATGGTGGTGACAGCTAACCCTGGCATGCAGGAAGCAGAAGCAAATAGATCTCTGTGAGTCTAAGGCTAGCCTAGTGTACACTGTGAGTTCCAGAATAGCTAGGGCCATCTATGTACAGAGATCCTATCTATCTTAAAACAGTATCAATTTAACTTTTAAAAAATACAATTAAATACTCAAAAACATGAAAATTTTAATTTTTTTTGCAGATAAAATGTTTAACAATGTAATTACATGAACTTAAAAATTATCTTTCAGGTTCAGAAGGCAGAGTTAGAGGCCAACCTAATCTCCATAGCAAGTTTCATGACAGCCAGGGTTAATAGAGAGATGCTGCCTCAAAAAAGAAAAGAAAAAAGTGAAAAGAAAATTATCTTACATGGTACAAGGCCATCGACCATCAATATAGATGGCTTTGCAGGTAAATACTGCACAAGCTTGAGTCCTGAGAGAACCAACTCCTGAAAGTTGTCCTTTGACCTCCACACACATGCCCTCAATCATATTCAACACATACACACAAATACACACATACCCCAAAATATAAACTTTACAAAAATCACCTTAAAATTTAAAAAAAAAATATTTTACAAGTGCCACAAATCAAAACAAACTAAATCCCACTACCATATCTTAGCCTTCTGTCCTTAAGGCTCAGACCTTAAGTACCACACAATCATGCTGGCATTGATACATCGATTACTCAATATTCTTTCTCTTATATTTTTGGTTGTGAGCCTAGCCTTTAACGGCTGAGCCATCTCTCCAGCCCAATATTCTTTCTCAATAATAAACTTCAGGATTGAAAGTGCCCCTTCTTTTGGATTAATTCTATATCAAGCAATCTAGAAGTTACCAGGAGGGCTGGTGAGATGGCTCAGTGGGTAAGAGCACCGACTGCTCTTCTGAAGGTCCTGAGTTCAAATCCCAGCAACCACATGGTGGCTCACAACCACCTGTAACGAGATCTGACGCCCTCTTCTGGTTCATCTGAAGACAGCTACAGTGTACTTATTTATAGTAATAAATAAATCTTTGGGCCGGAGCAAGCAGGGTCCTAAAAAGTCAATTCTCAACAACCACCAGCTGAAGGCTCACAACTATGTTTAACTACAATGTGTACTCATATACATGAAATAAATAAATTTAAAAAAAAAAAGAAAAAAAAAAAGAAATTACCAGGAATTGGTTTTCTTCCCCAGATGTAAAAATGTAAGAGAAATGAGTAAGATTGTTTCAGGGAGGGAGGCAGGGAGCAGGACTGGTGACAGAAATGGGGATTGAACTCATGGATGGAAGACAAAGAGCTGCAGCCCCAACCCTCTTTTATTTTATTATTTTTTTAATTGTCTCTTTAGATGTAAATCCAGAATAATGTGTTTCATTCCATGTTCATACATGTGTTCATTATACTCTGTACAATCCCTCGCACTCTTCCCCCTGTCCTTCTGTCCCTCTCTTGATCATTCTTTCCCCTCCAACAATTCCCCATTCTGTTTTCATGGACTCAATTACCCTTTCCTCCCAATCCCTTGGTCTTCATTTTCTTACAACCAGATTTCACACTACACTTTTAAGAACTAAAAAAACAAACAAAAATCACAATATTTAAAAATGTGAGATAAGTAGCTGATTATTTACCAATTAAATCAATGTATTGCAAGTCATTATATACAAATTAAAAGCTCTTGGGTCTGAGGATATAGCCTAGTGAACAGAGTGCTTGCTTAGCATATGTCAAGCCCTGGATTCAGCCCCCTAACAGATCAACTAGGTCTGGTGGTGCACAGCTGTAATCGTGTCATTTAATAGTGGAGGCAAAATAATCACAAGTTCAAGGTCATCCTACGAATAGCATGTTAAGGCCAGTCTGAGATACATGGGACCCTGTCTCAAAAATTTAAGACTTTAAAAACTTTGGATAAATAACAAAATGAGATTTCCAATAAAGCTGTAAATTCATGCAACAACAGGAAAATGGCTTTCTTAACCTATCTACAATAAATTAACCAAGAGGGAAAAACAACTGATTTTGTATCAAGTGAATTTTAACAAGGATTTTCTGATTCTTATTTTAAAAGCACCACAGACACTAAACATTAATAAAAACTTTTCATATGCTGAATGACACAAATAAGATCTTCTTAATCTGGATCACCACCACTTGATTTTTAATTTAGCACGCAGTCTGTAATACTATCTACTGCTAACAGTGCAAAACAATTTCAACCACAAATACTGCTCTTTCATAATAAATATTTAATTAATACAAAAACAATCAGCTTGGCATTAAAGTAAATAAGGCTCCTTCCGATATTTCTTCATAACAAAAGAGTCACTCAGATTCTTGAACTCTGCCCAAAGCTAGTAATATTCACATAGCGATGTTAGAAGTAGATAGAGCCTTCCTTTTATTGATGCAATGACTAAAAAATTTACTTTGCCATAAAGTAAAAATAATTCTCAAAAGACACATGTACTTAACATTTGTTCTTAGACATAACCAGAAACAGTCCCTGACTAACCCATTCTGAAGTACATGTTCACTTTTTAAAAAAGCTTTAAATTCAACATATAGATGAGCATCTATCATCTGCCAAGAATAAACCTTTTAGAAATAAAAGCTATTATACTTTAAAATGTTTTAATAATATACCATCCTTTCAGACAACTGCATACTACTAATGCTAATATTCCCTAATTAGTTCTGATAATCCTTCAAATTCCATTGCTATTTAAAAGAATATATAAAAATTTGAGAAGATAAAATTTAACATAGAAAAAATGTAAATTAGCATAATTACTTCATAACTAAGCAAGAATTAAAATTTTTTACATTTAAATATCACCATAGTAGTACACATCTGTTTCAGTAGCAGTTTCCAGAATAGCAGAGCCATTAGAATTTTCTCATACATCTTTAAAAGTAAAACTATAGGTTTAAGAGATTAATATTCAAAAATAATACTCTTATAAATTAAGATACTAATTTAAGAAGTCACAGTTGCCTTCATCAATAAGGTATATGAGTGAAGCCTCTCTGGCTGGAGGAAGGGAGGACGTTAGAGTCAGAGGAGCATTACTGCTACCCATAGCCACCACTAACAGACAGCTATTACTGCCACTATGAATACAGAGTTGACGGAAATGGAAATGGGCAAAAGTTCTCAATTCAAACCAGGACCAAAAAAGATACTTTATAATAACAACAAAAACCAAGTATCATCAAACTGCAGTCTCTTAAACATATATTTTTAAAAAGTAATTTTACTTTCCAATCGCAGGTTTTCTATAAATTCACATAAACAAATAACCATGTCATCGCTCAAACTTAGCTATCCCTAGGAACAAAGACTATTTGTTAGTTTCCTCCCAAGAGTCCAAATGCTTCAAAATTCTCTGGGAGCAGAAATCACACATAAACTGTTAATAAATTTGCCCCCTCCATCCTAACCTAATGGAGGTGTGTTGTTTATAAAGTATATACCTAAAATAAGGTACAATAAACACTTAAAATTACTCCTCATTTTACAGATTCAAAACAAGAGAAACAAACAAAATCCAAAAGAAGGCTTTTTTTAAATTTCTAACTTGATGTTTTTTATGTGAAACCAAGTTAGTCAATTATTTTGTGTCTAGATCTGACCAATATCAATAGACAACCAAAGTATATATATACAATGTTCCCTCTTCTTGCTATGTAAATTTATAAATCACTAATTTCATGCACTTAGATAGAAAGTTCAAATACCAATCATCAAGTTAAAAGTACCAATAAATCACAAACCTTAACTATGGAGTCCATCTACTGTATCTAGGGTTTAGACTCACATATTCAATCAAGAGTCTTACGTAAATAAGGGACTCCAAATTCCTACACAAACTCTCCCACTACCAACCAACATTCCATTATATAATATTTCAAAGATTCTAACTAAGGTTGTATACATGATTACTCCTCAAAGATGAAACTCACTGACATGTAAAACTACCTAATCCCATTATTTCCACAATTATTTTGTAGAATGTACCTTAACATCAGCTAGTTCATATAAGCACAATATGAAGTACAACCTGCTCTGAGGTTTAACAGTGGGGAAAGACTTATGAAAGAATGTGTGCTCTCCAGCCTTTTAAAGTACTTCTGGATTGAAAAGCACTCATCTTTCAGTTGCTACACAATCAGAATGGTCATTAAACCCCATTAATGACCCACTCATACCTTCAACTCTGAAAAAAGATACCCCTCCCAGTGTGCAAATAAATTGTAACCAATCACACTTTTAAAAGTGCACCTGAATGACACCCGACTTTTAATTCTCTATCTCAGACTTTAAGATTTTAACGATGGCATAAAATGGATTCAAGATCCTATTATGAAATGCTTTTATTTAAGGACTATTAAAACAAATCCCCCAATCCAATTGCAAATGGGCATGGGAAAAGGAATGAAGACCAAAGCCTTATTTTTTAACTTACATAATGATGATAGTATGCAATAAGACAAATTTAAGAGGCAGCAAAGCTCGGAGTGTCACCTTACCAAATATACAACCAACTGGAAATTATTAGAGCTTTAAATACAGGAGAAAACAGAGGCAAACACAAAATGGGAAGAAAAGAATCCTTATATTCAATGAGTAACAGGTTTAGGTCTGTTTGTATAGCTCCCTAAATTTTACTCTAAAACAGAATACAAGAACCAAAATACACAAAATTAGTTAGGAGTTGTATGAGAAATGTTTAACTGAAGATAAAAATTCCCAATCATGCAAAGTGGGCTACTAAACAAAACATTTTACTTTGACATATTAGTTAAAAATAGGTGATTTAAGGCCAACACAATTATCTGTATCTAATAAATTTTTAATGTTTAAAAGCCCCCGACCATGAAATTTCCTAGGCCAAATGTCTAATTTTTTTTCAAAAGTGGTGTTGTTTTATTTGCCTCTTAGGAGAAAACAATAAAATTAATCAACTATAACAGAGCACTGTAATTTGCAATAAAATTGACGAATTTTTGTAAATGGCTTGGAGAAGGGGGGGTAAGCCCAATCTTTTTCATGTAAACATAATAAGCTTGTAATACACTGCAGACAAACACACTGCATGGGGTGTGGAGGACCCGAGCTGATTAGATTACCACCACATCAGCCTGGGGCCGCCATTTTTAGAATCTGTAAAGGACAAAAGAGGGAAATTACAGTTTTTACTCTCCATTTCAGAAATTAAAGGGAAAGGGAGACCGTTTCCCAATTAGGTATTGCTATCTTCAACCTAGAGCTGAATGCACCTCACTTAATTCTTCTTCAAGGTCTCCAGAACTCCAAACACATATATATTACCCACATCTCTAAAGGATGGGTAAAATAAGCACCACAAAAATTTACTCTAGGACTAACTCCAGTGATTTCTTTGACTTTAAATTTGATCATTCTTGAGAGACAGTCTAGATAGGGCGGATCTAGGCGGAACTAAAGCCAGTGAGGCAAGCACCCAGGATTGTTTTTTTCTCTCCCTCCTCCCCCGTTTAGCACAGGGAACCGTTTGTTTCTCATCTCTGTCTGCTGCCACCGCGTCGGTGCCAATCCTTCGGTCAAAATAAGCTTTCCTGAAATGAGCCATATTGTGGATTCTAAGGCTCTGGCACAGTAAAGGATGGCAGTAATGCAAGAAGAGCGGGGGAGGAGACTGGGAAGGCTGGGTACTGACTGGGGTGACCACCTTAGGGGCGGGTTTACCCTCTCCAGAGAGGATGAGGAGCGGTCTCTCTCCTACAAAGAGAGATGCCCCAAGGCGTTCTTTTAACCCCTTTCACGTTTAAGAGAACATTATGCCACCGAGTGGCAGGGAACAAGGGCAGGAAGAAGAAAATGGGGCCTAAACGTCTTCTCTCTGCACCCGAACAAGGTGCAGCTAGAGGAGGGGAGAGCTGGCAGCTCGCGGGACCTCTCCGACACAAGCCCTACCAGTCACAAGCCTCCCTCCTCACCCCGGAGGCCTGAATCCGCTACCAGGGAGGAGGGTGCCCCCTCCCTAACTCCCACTCTCAAGGGGGTTTAACTGCCAGTTTCCCCTTCCACAACCCCAAAACCCGCCATAATGCCCCAGTGCCAGGGACAGACAGGCAGGAGAAAGGACAAATTCCATTTCCACAAGCGACGTCTGGCCCCAGCACGGGCGCCCGGGGTTCAGTGTGGACGCCCGGCTCCCGAAGGACAGCGACCCTCTCTCTCCCGGGAGCCCTCAGTCCCCCCCACCGCGGACCCCACTACACCCACAGACACGACAGGCACTGACCTGTGATGGTCACACACCAGACACCCGAACCCTGTTATCGGCTCGACCCTGGGCGAGGTTCTCCACACCTCGGCGCTCGGTCGACCCCCGACGACAGCCACTGCGGTCGCAGGACCCGGCTCCACACCCCCTCCCCAAGCAGCGGCGCGCAGCGTCTTCTGTGAGAACCCGGGAGTCGGGACACTGCGGGCCGCGGCAGGAAGGATGAGGAGACGCCGAGGCTGCTCCGAGTGTCTATGCCCCCTGTGCTGCCGCTCCCGAACGCAGGCTCGATCTCCGACTCGGCCCCCTGCGCCCGCTCAGTGTCACTGCTTCTCGCTCTGGGAAAATGGCGGCGACGGCGGCGGCGGCGGCGGCGGCGGCAGCGGCGGCGGCGGCGGCGGCGAGCGCACGGGGCCCGCCCGCCCCGCTCCGCAGGGGCAGGGGGGAGGGGACGAAGCTGCTCGCCGCCATCTTGGTTATGGGCTGCGGCCCGACGCGGCCTCTCCGCCGAGGCGTGGAGGAGACGTCACGCTAGAGGCCGCGAGCCGGCCGGACGCTCCGTCCTCTTCCCCACAGGTGCATCCTCCGTCCGTTCGCCGACGGTTGGGGCGGTCTCGCTAGCTGGTGGGCTTGGCTCTTTACCCGTGGTCCCCGAGTAGCCCTCAGGCCTGGATGTAGGTGAGCACGAGGAGGCGGCCACGAGTGGGTAGAAGGACGGCGGCGACAGGGACGGGGACGGCCCCCCTCCCATCACTCCCTAAGGGGGATGCACTCGCTCCTACCCCCAAGTAGCCTCGGTCCCGGCAGCCCCCTCCCCCCCACCCCGGCCTGGCCTGCCGGCGCGGGTTGAACCCGGTCGGACTGTCACTCGACGCCCACTAGTGGCCGAGGAGGCTCCAGTGCGCAGGCTCCGGGCATCGCATAAAAGCGGAGCTGGCGAGTCCGGCGCCGTCTCGATGGAGGAGCGAGAAACGGAAGAGGCCGGGGGGAGAAGCCGCAGACAAAGTTGCAGCCATCGTTCGGCGCCGCCTCCCTGCCACCGTGTTTGGGGTAAAAGCTGCCGTTGCCGCCGCCAGTGCAGTCGCCCGCCGCCGCCGCCTCCTCCTCCTCCTCCTCTACTTAGCACCGGGGAAGGATTCCCCGCCGCGCGCGGGACAGTGTGCTGGGAGGGGAGCGGGAGTTCGTTTGTGTGGCGGTGATTGATTAAACGAGGGAGGGGCAGAGCTGGTTCCTCGAACCGAAAAGGGGAGGCCAAGGAGTACAACAGGGTTCCCCCACTAAAGTCACACAGCGATCACGGATCTGGCTTCTTGGGGGGGTGGGGGAGGCCTTTCCCCGAAATGGCGGTTTCCGTCTTCCTGGCCCGCTGCACGACCTTGGGTGCTCCGCGAGTGGAGTGGGGAGAGGCAGAGGCGGCGCCGGCAGCCAATCGGCGTCCGGTGGCTTCCGTCGGGCGCGTAGGGATTGGCTGGCGATGACCTCATGCTGCAGCAGCGGGTGGGGCCAGAGTCGTCGGGGGAGGCTGTTGCAAAGGCAGAGAGGGAGAAGTGACGACGGTGTTGGTCGTCGCCGCGTCTTCTGTGGACCCCCCCAAAGCAGTGCCGAAGGAAGTCGCCAGGCTCTTCCCCGACCTTTTGCTCCTCTCCCTGCGCGAGGTGAGGGCCCTGGCTCGGCCTCTGCGAGACTCTGGGGCGCTGGTGCGGCCGCGGAGGCGCAATTTCTCCTGTGACTTTTGTAACTGCGTCAGGGCAAGATGGCGCTGGGTCTCCTTGGGGCGCGGGGGGAGAGGCACGTCCACCGCCGCCGCAGCGCATGTGACCGGCTGCATTCCTGTGGGGTTTGGCCGGGACCCAGGCAGGGCGGGGGAGGGGACCGTGTTTGGGCGGAGGAGATGGCGGTGTGGTCGGCGTTGGCTGCCCGAAGAGGAAGAGATGACTGTTGGAAAGCGCTTCCCCTCCCCCCCCACCCCCGCCCGCAGCAGAACAGCTGCGCCGGGGGTGGGGGGGAGCCCCCGAAAGGACACTCCTTTCGGGGTGTGCCAGCCGCTGGTGGAGGAGGAGGAGGTTTGACGCCCTCATTTCTTATCTGCCTTTCTCCTTGCAAAGTGTGCTTACGTAAGGTGGCAGTTCTCTCCTGTAAGCCAGCTAGGAGGCCCTGAGTGTCACCGGTATGGGTAACAAGGACAGATTAGGCTCTGAAGGCACCACGGCTAGGAGTGTCGATTGTTTCAGACAAAACGCAAAGTTTTTTGGGTCTGGATAGAAGAATACAGCATTCTCTGAGTTAGGAAGCAAGTGAATAACACCCAGGAACACTTCCTTGAGTTTCCTAGAGCAGACGGCGGTTTAAGGACTGAGCGTAAGGGCCCTGTCAAACTTTGTTCTCCTTATAGTCTTTGTGTGCATTACCCTCCCTGTCTGTACACCCCGTGAGAGAGTTTAATCTTAGTGGTGAGGGTTGCCTTTTCAAATGTAAGTATTCTTAGTAATAGAGAATACCAGCTGCTGGTATTTTGTTCTGTATGAAACTGAAAGATCATTTTCAGTACTTCACGTTGCATTTTGTTGTCCTTTTAAAAATAAAAAATGGAATTACAAATGCTTCTGGTAAATATTCGTTAAAGCTCTCATCCTCCGTCTTTAAAGCATATCTGTAATAGCATAAAACATATTTTTAGTGGGACCTAGGGATGGGAATGAGGGTACGAATGGGTTTTGCTATTTAATGGCCTTGGCTAGCTTGGAACTCATACTCATGCCCACCCACCTATTGCTAGGATTACAGGCTCTGCCTGGGTACTATTTCAAGGAAACACTGTATTTGATGCCTAGAGAAAATGAATGCCTACTAGGCCTAGAAACTACTTTAACCTGGGCCATGGTTATGTTAATTTATCTTTATTTTTAGCTGTGGATTTTTCGTTGCTGGAAATCAAGATTTGGTTTAAGTAACAATGTGAATGCACTGAAATAGTATCTTAAATATAATTATATATTACAAAGAGTTTAACAAATTCAAAGCTTTTTGTTCCTGCTTATCTATTAAAATGGACATTTTGTATAATTGTGGAATAATCTTTTTTGTTTCTCTGGAAATTCCCTTGCTCCTTTATCCTTAAATCATTTTTTTTTCTTAGAAAAAGAACTAAATATGAAGTGGTTTGTCTAATAAGGAAAAGAGGCCATTTTTAAGCGAAAAGAAATGAATCCTTTGTATGCTTCCAAATTCCTTCCAGGTGTTGACTCCGTGAAATTCATAAACTCTTAATGTTTCTTTACTTTTTTTTTTTTTTTAAACTGACATTTCAAATTCTTGAGAGCTGGGCATGATAGCACAAGCATAATCCCAGCTTTTGAGGGGCAGGGGCATGGGCATCATAGGATTCTTCAAGGCCATCCTTCTCTGCACAGTAAGTTGCAGGGTCATCCTGGACTGCATGAGATCCTGTCACCTCCTTGGAATTCTCATTCATCATAGAAGCTCTCTCATTTGTGGCTCTTCTGTGATATTCACGCCTGTTGTAGTTCTGACCCCAGAGTTGTAGATTAGTTATTGAAGCTGTAGGTGCTTTCTACATTCATGAACACTCCAAGCTTGTTTCTTGAGTCATAAGAACTTTCTTTTCTAGTAATCCCAAAAAGATTACCAAATAGTACACAACCTTTATTTTTATTTAAACTATTTTATTTTATTGTTCACTTGTAATCTTAACAAATTTGCTGAGGTGCTAACACACTTACCATCTCAAAATATACCTGTGCATTTGTTCCTTTGTCTGGAGTAACCCTTCCCACTTCCAGGTAACACAAGCTTTGGCCTCCTCCATGCCTCTTAAAACTTCGCACATGCTTTGGTCCATTGTTCATATTAGTGACCAAGCCTACTGATAGACAGACAATAAGAGTTTGGGTGTACGTGTGCTCCTTTAGAGATTATAAGATTAAACACTGTCATAATGGACTATAAACTAAAAATACTGGCTCTCAAGTTCTTCAAAAGGCTGTTTTGACCAGAGTTTAGATGAGAGGAAAAGGTAATGGTAGGCAAACAGGGTGGGCAGAAGCTCATGGCCATGCTAGAGATAATTCTGCAAAAGGCTGAAAAGAGAAACTATTTTTGGATGTTATTAAATACAGAGGATAGTTTCATCTACAAATTTACTAGTAGTGTATAAAAATCAGTGATTTAAATGGATGGGTTTGATACCTTAATGTGTTTGGAAGCTTATCAAGATACAGAGCATTGTTTACTCTGATATTAGACTCAATTTGTAGTAACCTTGTTTAGTTCTGTCAGTGTGACAGCATCTAGTGGCTGTGGGTTTTAGTGATCAGAAGATTGGCGTTCTAGTAGCAGGGCTTATTAACATGATAGATAATGTGAGACTGAAAACTCATTTAATCAAGCCTGAATATTGGTTGCTCATTGTCTGTTCTTAGAGCTCTGGGGGTATACTCTATTTGACACAGTTACAAAATAAATGAGGCATTCAGAGTGAGACATCGTTCTACTTTAACTTAGGCCTGGTCTTGATGTCTGAAAATGATGAAACTGAAATAGTTTGATAGACAAAAAAGGTGTTTTTTTTGGGCTTGGTGGCAGGTGTCTTTAGTCATAACACTTTGGGGGTACAGTGAGAAAAGTCACAAGTTCAAGGCCAGTTATAGGTAAATATGCACATTGTTGAGTTTCTCTTCAAGAAATGATTTTGATGTTACCTGCCCGTTCCTAGCCAATGTGTTTTAATGGTAACAACACTTAGGTCCATATTTGTAGACAGGGCTATGAAGATTCTAAATAGGATGTAGGTAACTTGAATCTTTTTTTTTTTTTTTTTAGTGAAAATATAATTTTCATTAAAAGGAGGTAGGAGGATCCAAGGGGGTAGAGGTTCAAGACCATCCTGGGCTACATGAGATCCTATTTCAAAAACTTACACCAGAAAAAGAGTAACAAACAAAAAACAAAAACAAAAAATACAGTTTGAAAGTTTCCTGCATGCTGCTAGCTAAAAAGTGAATTCCCTAATCTCTGTGTTGTCTAATATTTGGATCATTCTATTTCCCAGAATGGAATTTCATCTGCAAAAACCAGTATGACACTTTTCACTAAATGAAACAAAATAGGAATATAACAAAAGCATAGAGACCCCACAGTTTTCTGAAGTTATTTTTAGGTGAACTAATATCTCATTATTGTGACTCTAAAGTTTAATGCCTTTATAAATACATATTAAGCATATATATATAGTAAGTTAACTATATGCAGTTAAGAAAGAGGGAGGGTGGTTCCTTTAACATCTAGTATAAACTATAAACTTTATATCCTTACACAAGTAGTGAGCAAGAATACTTGTTGGAGGTCTTTTGCTTACTTGAAGAAAGCGCAAGTCTTCAAATAAAATTTCTAAATGTTTGAATTTTGATCGGTTTTTTCTTTTAGTGTAAATACTGTTTCAGAACATAATTTTCTTTTGTATGTGTTTGTGTACACAGAAGAGCCATACAAGTGTGATTGCAGATGTACAGAGTCCAGAGGTCAGGATCGGGTGTTATTCCTCAGTTGCATCCACTTTTTACATTTTTGAGACAGCTTCTTACTCCATAAAACAATTAGGCTGGTCTGGATGACCTTCTTACCCCAGTATTCAGCCTGTAATCCCCCCTCCCCAGATGTGGGGTTTCAAGCCAACACCCCCATATACCCTGGTTCTGAGTTTCTAATTCAGGTCCTTATAAACATGGCAAATACTTTGCCAGCTAAGCTGTCTATCCCCAATGACTTTTGTATATAGCAGTCTTTATATAGTAAACTGAATTGAGTATAAGCTATAGTGAATACTGTTTTATACAACTCAACCCAAATTGTTGAGTAATTACAGGATTTATTCCTAAAGATTGTGATTTTAATAGCCCTTGTTCTTGAAAGGACTCTAGACATGGTAAACATGGCTCTGACGGGCCTTGTTTTTCTTCCCCATACCCTCCCCTCTCTACCTTGCTAAAAACTGTTTTATTACATTCCTAAAGCTAGCCACCAAGATCTATTCCCTTATTTGTCCACTTCCTCCTATTGAGGCTGGCTAACAAAGTCCAGCAATCAATCAAAAGCTCCCTTTTGACCACCTTAATTAATATACCCAATCAACATTAACTCTTCCTAATATTGGTTTCCCCTTTTATCTTTATAAACTGCCATTTGCTTATGAGCCACCTGTCTATCTAGAGGCAGTGGTTGTGGTGTCCTGTCCCTTCCCCTTTCCTCCTCCCCCTTGTTCTTTCCTCCTTTCCTTTGTCCTCTATCTCCTCCTGTCTTTGTCTCTTATTCCCTGCCTTCTGTCCTTCTGTGGCAAATCAACTTTGTGCTGAGAACTTGGTCTTGGGGTGTCTTGTGCTGATGCTGGTCTCTTCAGTTCTCAAGAGATTTTAAAGTTCTCTTTGCCAAATACATTGATATTAGAGTCAAAGCTATCTTGTGGTTTCCCCTTCTATTGTTTCTGCATTCCTAAGGAAACTGGCCACTATGGCCCTGATTTCAGCTAACAGATAGTTCGGTTCCTACCTTACATCTTAGGTTGACTTAAAGCTAAGCTACTTAGTATTAGAACTTGGAACCTTCCTATCTAAATGTTTGCCATTTTCTTCTGTTCTTATTATGTCTGTTGAACCTTAGCTCAGTTTTCCTGCCATTTTCATTTCCTTATAAATGGTTTGCTATGTTGAAACAATAAATATCAAAGAAAAGATGATTTGAAGTAAGAACTTGTAACTAAATTTGGGGGTTGCTTGATTCTTTGTTCCCTTGTTTTGTTTTTGTTTCTAGCAAAGTGAACCACCCCATGTTATTGATGATTCTTTTGTTTTTAAAAGCCAGCTTAGAAATCTGTGACTACTACTGTGATTTCTCTCAACTCATCTCCCAGTGGTGGGATGTTTCTGCATATATTCTATAGCAATTGAGTGACAGGCTTATCCAATTTGGCAGATCACAGTGACCTCAGTGCCTGTCTTCCTGATCTCACCAGCGTTTATAATCCCCTCTTTATGCAGTTAGGATGATTTTTTTTTTTCCTCTTACAGTGCTGAGGTTCAGAACTATTTTTCACAAATACTAGGCAAGTACTTCACCCCTGAGTTTATTTTTTTTTTAATTTATTTATTGTTATATATAAGTACACTGTAGCTGTCTTCAGACACCCCAGAAGGGGGCATCAGATCTCATTGCGGATGGTGGTGAGCCACCACGTGGTTCCTGGGCTTTGACTTAGGAAGAGCAGTTAATGCTCTTAACCACTGAGCTATCTCTCCAGCCCCACCACTGAGTTTAAATCAGTCTGAAGACTTGGAACCCAGAACAGAAAAGAGTTTACCTTCAACTGACCTGACTTTTTCCCCCCTCTGGTTTTTTCTGTGTAGCCCTGACTGTCCTGGAACTCAAGAGATCCGCCTACCTCTGCCTCCCAAGTGCTGGGATTAAAGGCATGTGCCACCACTGCCTGGCTTACCCGTATTCTTATAGCCCTTAAGATAGTAGAAAGAAGACTAGAAGACTCAGTGGTTAAGAACACTTACTGCTCTTGCAGATGACCTGGGTTCAATTCCCCGTACCCACTTGTGGGTCACAGTCCATCTGCAAGACTAGTTCCAGTGGCTTGGGTGCCTTCTGACCTTTCCAGGCACCAGGCATTCATGTGACACAACACCAATCTATAGTTTTTGAAGTCTTGGGTGCTAGGTCAGCAACTAAACTTCTAGGCAAAATGTATAAACCTTGTCCATTTATATTAGTTTTTTTCTTTATGAACTATATGTACCCCTTTATCATATATATGTGTATATGTGTATATTATACATAATGCCTGCCATGTTTCTGATGACTTTTATTGTTGTTAAGTCAAGAATGAACCTGTTCTTCAAGATTAGCTTTTATTACTAGGGCTATGGTTAGGGTAGAGCTCATCAGATGAGAAAAATTTGAAATGTCAAATTAGTTTGTTGGAGTTTTTGTTTTATTTTGTTTTTCATTCAATACAGAATCTATAATATTCATTTCAGAAAATGGCATCAAAAATCATTAATCTCTGATTTGTTTGATACCAGTAGCATAAGTGTCTAGGCATATATGATCAGAACTGTTCGGTAGGTGTTCTCAGTTATGTCTCTGTGGACCGACTTGGCCATCTTAAGAGCAAATGAGAGTGAAAAGAATTGAAGATGGTACCTTTTTGGTCTTGTCCTGCTGGGACTCAACTCCAAGGACATCTAAGTGCAAGTGCTCTACCACCAACGGTAGAAACTAACTCCTTTCTCCTTTTACATAGTTTCAAATAGGAAAATGACTGACTAGAACTCCAGTCTTGAACAGTGAGTGAAAAGCTAGGCCTGGACTTCAAAAAAAAAAACCGTTCTAATCCAAATAGAAAATGGTACGGCCTATGTGCTGGGTTACAGATTTCATTCCTAATCTTTTTTTCAGGATTACAAGAAATTAAGGTAAAAGGAAAAGGAAAAAGGAAAAGTATTTAATTTCCTAACCCAGTTAGTTGTCTTGATAGGTGTGCATAAAGGGGGATTCAAAGTAAACATGATCCTAGAATGGTGTGCGGAAGCTAAGACAAGAGGATTGTCGATTACAGGCCAGTCTCAGCTACAGAAACATGAGTTCTGGCATTTTAAATTCCATCCTGAGAATCTATGTAACAGACAAACCTATTTTTAGCAAAAGCCAGAACTTACTGATTTTTTTTTCACTGATTTTTATTCCTTCTATTCTCTTATTAAGGGTTTTATGGAGCTGGGCGGTGGTGGCGCATGCCTTTAATCCCAGCACTTGGGAGGCAAAGGCAAGTGGATTTCTGAGTTTGAGGCCAGCCTGGTCTACAGAGTGAGTTCCAGGACAGCCAGGGCTACGCAGAGAAACCCTGTCTCGAAAAACCAAAAAAAAGGGGGGGGGGGGTTATGGGCTGGACAAGAGAGCTCAGTGGATAAAGGTACTTATTACCTGAGTGCTGGGATTAAAAGGTATGTGCCACACCTGGCAAGAGAGATAACAACTATAAAAATGGTTATTTTAGAACTCAGTGATTAGAGTCATATCAGCTGACTTATTAAATTTGAGGCTCTGGAACATTCAAATAAATGTGCAGGTTTATAGGCTTTTGTGGGGGGATAGAGACAGGGTTTCTCAGAGTAGCCGTGGCTGTCCTGGAACTCACTGTGTAGACCAGGGTGGTCTCAAACTCAGAGATTGCCTGCCTCTGCCTCCTTAGCACTGGCATTAAAGGTGTGTGCCACCACCACCCTGGTGTCTTACAGGTCTTCTTTAGGGCAAATAGGGAAAGTTTTGGTTGAGTGAACTTCTTATATAGACAGTGTAAGTGCTGGCATCATAACCCTCCACATTCTTGTCCAGCCCTCTTTCCACCATCCCTTGTCTGTATCTCAAGCTCTCTTTTCCTTGTTTGTGTTTAGATAGTTTTGATATTGCAAGGGCATACTTTGATTGTTTGTGAACTTCACAGCAACTAAGGAAGGATTGATCTTACTTTTTTTGATAGTCGATACTAATCAAGGAAGATAGTGTAGATTAGAAGGCTTTGAGCTGTTTGGGGAGAAATTGCTTATATAAGAACACGGTACTTATTCATAATATATAGACATGGTTGAGTTATATAATTGTCTTATTTATTAGTAGTAGTTAGTACCCTGATAGTTTTTTTCTTTTTCTTTTTTTTGTTTTTGTTTTTATTTGTTTGTTTGTTTTTCAAGACAGGGTTTCTCTGTATAGTCCTGGCTGTCCTAGAACTCACTCTGTAGACCAGGCTGGCCTCGAACTCAGAAATCCGCCTGCCTCTGCCTCCCAAGTACTGGGATTGAAGGTGTGTGCCACCACCGCCCGGCCCCTGATAGTTTCTTAACAAGTTAGATTTGTTCCTTCCGAATTCAAGAGCCTTTTTCTTCCTGCTCTACACCCTGTTTTCCCTAGGAGTCTTTGTATGTGTAAGAATACATGGTTAAATCCTCTTCATGGCCTCTTTTCTATGTAGACACTGGGTTCTGGATTGCTTTTTGTTAGTAATAAAGCAGTAGCAGACAGCAACTTAATGGGGGAAAGGGTTTGTTTCAGCTTACAATTAACAGTCACACACTGTCATTGAGGGAAGTCAGGACTTATACAGAAACAATGGAGGAATGATGATGCTGGCTGATTCTTTGAGGCCCATGCTTAACTAGCTTTCAAACATTGAAGGGCCACCTTGCCCAGAGAATTGTGCTGGGCCATCCTGTAGGAATTAACAAAATGATCCTCTGCAGACATGGCCAGGGCCATTGTGAGCTGGACAATCCCTCAGTTTAAGGCCCTTTGGTTACTCCAGACTGTGTTGTGTCAAGTTGATAATTAAAGCTAAGTTGGACACAGATTAATGGAATGAAGTGTTTTATTAAAATGCCTTTGTAGGGGATAAGGAGCTGGCATACTGGGTAAAAAGTGCTTGCTATGTGAGCGTGAGTTCACAGCCCAGTACCCACCTGAAAAGCTAGGCATTATGGCATATGCCTATATTCCAATACTAGAAGGTAGAAACAAGAATGAAGAGTTTACTGGCCACCCAATCATTGAGCTCTACATTCAAGGCGCTCTTGTCTCAAAACATAAGGCGCGGAGAGTGATAAACACACCTGTCAACCTCTGGCCTCCAAAGGTGCATGGTGCACACTACACAAAGACAGAAAAATCTGTGAAATGCAAAGACATCTTTTTCCATTTCTGCTTGGTGAGTATTACTGTGTTCAACTTTTCCAACCTAAGAATATTGGAGATTGCCAGGCAGTGGTGGCACACACCTTCAATCCCAGCACTTGGGAGGCAGAGGCAGGCAGATTTCTGAGTTCGAGTCCAGCCTGGTCTACAGAGTGAGTTTCAGGACAGCCATGGCTATACAGAGAAACTCTGTCTCAAAAAAAAAAAAAAAAAAAAAAAAAAAAAAAAAAAAAAAAAAAAAAAAAAAAGAGGCTATACAGAGAAACTCTGTCTCAAGAAAAAGAAGAAGAAGAATATTGGAGATTGCTATAACCATGTCTTTTATAATTCAAATTACCTTTGATGCAGACTCTATATAATAAATTCCCTGAGACTGGAGTGTTTCAGTTCTGCAGCATAGTCACATATTTCACATTGACTGTTGAAGAGCATGTTGAATTGATGTTTGCTGCAAGTTACCAGGAAAAGTTACATTGCATTCAATTCACCCCCAGTTTTCAGGAGTCCTGACATCTAATATAAAAAATAGAATTAGCTCTAGGAATGTGTAGGAAATTTTAGTAATAACATCTAAGAGGGCAGAAAGATACCTTACTGGTTAGAAGCACTTATTTTTGCTGAAGACCTGGGTTTATTTCACAGCACCCATATGGCAAATTATAGCCATCTTTAACTCCAGTCCCAGGGGATCCAAAGTCTTCTGCTGACCTTCAGAGATACCAGGCATGCATGTGGGTCACATACATGTAAAACACTTATACACATAAAAGTATTATGAGGCCGGTTGTGGTATACACACCTTAATTCCTAGCACTTGGGAGGCAGAGAAAAGTGAATCGTGGTGAGTACCCATCCGCTTGGTCTACGCAGACCTTGAGTCAAAATAGAGATGACACACTCACACGGGGACTGGGGGGGAGGAGGAGGGAGTTGAGACAGGGTTTCTCTGTAGACCTGGCTGACCTTGAGCTCAGAGATCCAACTTCCTTTGCCTCCAAAGTGCTGGGATTAAAGGCATGTAGGTTTTGTTTTGTTTTGTTTTTTAAAAGGCATGGTCTTGCTATGAACCCATAGCCCAGAACTTGCATTGAACCATTTGCCTCTGTCTTTGGAATGCTGAGATTACAGGCACGTGCCATCACGCCCAAAGATCTCATATACATGCCTGCATACATACATAGCAACAGTAAGTACATGGTGTGTTGGGAATAGAACCCAGGACCTTATGAATGCTTCAAAGGCTAGTCCCCATAGGTAGGGACAGTAGGAATCACATGTATGTGTATGAGGAGTGGTATGTGCTTGGTGTGGGGGTGCCCAGGGAAGCAAAAGGTATTAGATCCTCTGGACTTGGGAGTTAAAAGGTTGTGTGAGCCACCTGGTGTAGGTGCTGGGAATCAAACCTCAGCACTGTCTTCTGGAGAGCAGTGTGCTCTTACCTGCTCAGTTACAGAGCTCTCTGGCCTCACTGTAGGGAGGCCTTGGCTGGCTTAGAACTTGCCTTGTAGACCAGGCTACCCTCAAAAATTTCCCACCATGTTCACAAAGCTGTGGAATTCTTTAACTTGAAAGGCAAAAGAAAATATAATGGTATTTAATCTTGTGTAGATAAAGAATTGTGGGTTATTTATTTATTTATTTACTTGAGTACACTATAGCTGTCTTCACACACCAGAACAGGGAATCAAATCCCATTACAGATGGTTGTGAGCTGCCATATGGTTGCTAGGAATTGAACTCAGGACCTCTGTAATCATTCACCTTCAAAAAAGCAGTGCAGGTTACCTTTTAAGTACCTGTGAAAAAAATCCGTGTACTATATATAAACACCAGGGACAGAAAACTGATGGGATTATTGTATTTTAAGGTATTTAATGTTTTTTCCAAGATAGGGTCTCATGTAGTCCAGGTCAGCCTTACACTTATGATCTCCTTCCCTCTGCCTTATAGACACTGAGATTACGGACATGTGTCACCGTGTCCAGCTTCTTTGTGGTTTGTTTGATGTTTCTGTTGTCCTTAGAGACTCATCTAAGGTATCATTGTTTCTAGAACCAGCGATTACATAAGCTGAACAAGACACCTTATTAAAACTCCTCAGGGCAGTGCAGCAAGTAAAGATACTTTCATCCTGAGGAGCCACATGATAGGACTTACTCCCTCCCACAAATTGTGCCCTATACACACACACACACACACACACACACACACACTCACACTCAAATTAAAAAAACTTTATCTCAAATGCTGTATATCTTAAGAGAGATGTGTTTGCAGATTATCACAAATTTTAGTCTTGCTATATTCAACATAAGCTTAGTAAATAATACTGGGGAGGTACAGAATTTAAGATTAACTTGAAGCCCTCTTAAGATGTATTAGTTAATTCCACTCTTTACTTTTATTTAAATAGCATCTTTATACTAAAAGTTATTTTGATCAGTTTCTTTATCTCTAGACCCCTCGATTGAATTGAAACAGTCTCCTAGATTGATTCTGTCTCTCAACGTGAACAAACTGAGGAAGTAATGAGCCAGGTAGCCAGTGATCCTTAGAGGTTTAGATTTGTAGTTCCCTTCATATGTACTTTATAGAAAACCAACTAAAGAAAGGTGTTTGGAAAATGGAATGTTAACTTTTAGTTCTTAAGGACTGTTTCTTAGGTAGTGCTTTATATCAGCTCCTGGGTTTTGTTTTTTGTTCTTTTTTCTTTTTTGGTTTTTTCGAGACATGGTTTCTCTGTGTAGTCCTGGCTGTCCTGGAACTCACTCTGTAGACCAGGCTGGCCTCAAACTCAGAAATCCGCCTGCCTCTGCCTCCCAAGTGCTGGGATTAAAGCCGTGCGCCACCACCACCCGGCAGCTCCTGGGTTATATATAATGCTAAACTTTAGATATTTTATTTGGAATAAAATGTTATATGGATACGTTTACCATGCATGTGATTTTTGTGCTCATGTTGTAGTAAAGTGAAGTATTTTGTTTTCTTTTGTTTGGGGGTTCTTTTTGCTTAATAACCACTGAGTTCCTGTTAGTACTTGTTGTAGTAATTAGCCATTCATAAGAACTCAGAGATAATTTAAGATGCCAGAAAGCTTTGTGATGAAAACTTGAGTTATCACAATTAAATCCCCAGCCATATCTACTAAGGTCAAGTAATGATGCCTGTGAGCATGAGCTTGGCTTTTCATAACGGAGTGGGATAAGAATAAGGAAACTACTGTAAGTGCATACTGTGAGTTGAATATTTTTTGTGGATGTTTTTAAAAAGCAGAGGTGAGATGATAAATGTATGTGAGACTAGCCTCCAACACATAAAATATTTCCCATGTAACCCTATAAGAAAAAAGAGTGAATATTTTAAAATGAATAATTAAATTATTTGGACTTAAGATTGCTACAATTGAAATATATCCATGTGGCAATAAGTCCTTGCTAACCCTGTTAGCAAGGGATCTGTTAGTATAAAGAAAACGAAAGTTACATTCTCAAAGAGAAAGAATGCAAATGTTCAGAATTGATTAATAGATAGGTGTTATGGATAGGTATACGTGTAAAAACAAAGTTAAGATCCGCCAAAACAAAAATAACTGTTCTCGGAATAACTCCCTTACCCCGTCCTGTACTGAATTATGAGAAAAACTACAAACTGTCAACAACCTTACCGCCAAAATATGATATGACCAATGAGTTTAAAAATATGCTGCTGCTTTGCTGACCAATCATGATATTGAAGTTTACCCCCCTTGCAGGGAGGGTATAAAAGATGTGTGCTTTTTTTGTTCGGGGTTGACTCTCCCTATGTGGCTGAGCAACCCCACGTGAGTTGGATCAATAAACCTCTTGCCATTGCATCAATCTGTCGTCAAGCTGTGATTTGTGGGGTCACGCGCCTAGGCCTGGGGGTGGGGGGGGGTTGATCTTACATTTGGGGGCTCGTCCGGGATGGCACTCCCCCAGACTGACTTACCTAATAAAACAGGGGCAAACTAGAAAAGAGACTGTTTCCTATCTCCCCCACCAACTAGTCCAAAACAAGTCAGAGAGTTCCTGGGCGTGTGGGCTTCTGTAGACTGTGGATTCCAGGCTTTGCTGAATTAGCAGTCCCACTTTATCCCCTCACCAAAGATAAACAGCTCTTCCTATGGGGAGATAAAGAACAGCAGGCCTTCGATGCCATTAAGACTGCCCTAGTGTTGCCCCAGCTTTGGGCCTCCCAGATATGACTAAGCCCTTCCATCTATTCGTGGCTGAAAACAAAGGTATTGCCAGAGGGGTCCTCACTCAGAGATTAGGGCCCCCGAAAAGACCTGTGGCATACCTGTCTAAAAAATTAGACCCTGTGGCTACAGCATGGCCTGCCTGCCTGTGCATAGTAGCATTACTGGTCAAAGATGCAGATAAATTGACTCTGGGTTAGGACTTGGTGATCTCGGCACCACAAGCCCTAGAAAATGTGATCCACCAGCCCCCTGATCGATGCCTAACTAACGCCTGCGTGACACATTGTCAGACTCTGCTGCTCAACTCTGATAGAATAACATTTGCCCAACCCACCAATCTGAACCCTGCCACGCTGTTGCCAGATCCGGACCTGGAGCCTCCCATCCATGACTGTAAACAGGTACTAGCCAAGGCTCACGGTTGGCATAAAGATCTGTCAGACCAGCCTCTCCCGGATGCTGAAATTACATGGTTCACAGATGGAAGCAGCTTTGTAGATGAAGGACTGCAAAAAGCAGGAGCAGCAGTGGTTGATGGGCATGACGTTATATGGGCACAGGCCTTGCCTGAAGGGACATCCGCCCAGAAAGCTGAACTTATTGCCCTCACAAAGGCATTAGAATTGACCAAGGACAAGAGGGTCAGTATCTACACTGATAGCAGGTACATCTTTGCCACTGCACATGTGTATGGTGTGATCTGCCAGCAGTGAGGCCTCCTGACTTCAGGAGGTAAAGAAATCAAAAATAAGCCTGAGATCCTGGCGGCTGTGTGCGGCTCTGATGAGACCTGCAATAGTAAGTATCATTCACTGCCCAGGGCATCAGAAAGGAAACTTGCTGGTGACCCGAGCTCGGGCTGCAGCTTCAGGTACAGCTTCAGGTACGAAGCCTGTGATGTTACTAAAAGACTCCAGCTTAGCAGATCCAAAGTTCAAATACACTATTGAAGACCTGGCGCTCATAACAAAAAACTGTGACAATTGGTTCGACCAAAAAACAGGCATTTGGCATACACTTGAGAAAAAATAAATCTTGCCCCAGGAGTCAGCCAAGGCAATGATTAAGCAAATGCATCAGTGGACCCACGTGGGGGTGAGTAAACTGACTCAAACCGTTTTAAAGACTTAAGTAACATACTCCAGGGCTAAAACACCTGGTGGAGCAAGTTGTTCACAACTGCGTACCATGCTTAAAGGTAAATGTTTGCAGGAGTAAAGTTGACTGTGAATTGGCCTGGGGCCTACTGGGAAGTGGACTTTACTGAAGTAAAACCAGGAAAATACGGCTACAAGTATCTCCTAGTGTTTGTAGATACCTTTTCAGGATGGGTAGAAGCCTTCCCCACCAAATAAGAGACAGCGTCGGTAGTCCTCACGAAGATATTGGAAGAAATCTTCCCCCGGTTTGGGATGCCCAAGGTAATAGGTCAGACAGTGGTCCTGCCTTCGTTGCCAAGGTAAGTCAGGGAGGTGGCCAGGTATTTAGAGGTCGATTGGAAATTACATTGCATTTACAGACCTCAAAGTTCAGGACAGGTAGAGAGGGTGAATAGGACTCTAAAAGAGACCTTGACCAAATTGACCATGGAGACTGGCACAAACTGGGTGTTGCTCCTTCCCTTAGCCCTTTTCCGAGTTAGGAGTGCCCCCTCCCGTTTCAGCTTGACTCCCTTTGAGATCCTGTTCAGGACCCCCGCACCCCTAACGGTGTTGGGGGATGTTCTCGAACCCATTTGCCACAGTAATAGTGACTTATATGCTAGGTTGAAAGGACTACAACTCGTGCAGAAGTATGGTTGCAGCTGGCCGCAGCCTGTGAATTTGGCACACCTACCGCTTCACATCCGTTCCAGGTCGGTCTCCGTATGACACGCCAGGCCCAGATGCTTGATCCTCGCTGGAAAGAGCCATGCCTGGCTGCTGACTACGCCCACAGCCATCGAGGTAGACGGAATTGCTGCCTGGATCCTCACATCCCACGTGAAGGCAGCCACTCCAGCAGAAGAAAAGGACCGCAACTCAAGATCACTGAGAACCCTTTAAAATTAAAAGTCACCAGGAGAACCGAGGATGAGACTACTCCTCCTGACAATGGTTCTGTATCTTAGCTCCTTTTCCTTGTACCCATCCAGTGCCAACCCTCACCAGCTGCATAACTTGACCTGGATGGTGATAAATGAAGCAGGAAACAGTATGGATGATGTCCAAGGTTACCACACCTAACCAGTGGTGGCCAGACTTGTTACCTGGCTGTCGCAGCCCCGGGCTGGGACCTACAGGGATATTCAGATCTTCAGAAGGTTGCCCAGACTGGTGTGCCAGGTTGGGGTCGTCTATGGGGGGTTGCTGTAAGGACTGCCGGAGGAAAATGCTCCAGAAGTGGGAGTGAACAAGGGCAGGAAGATCCCAAAGTGGTCTATGTAGTGAGGCAGGCAGATTTCTGAGTTCAAGGCCAGCCTGGTCTACAGAGTGAGTTCCAGGACAGCCAGGGATATGCAGAGAAACCAAAAAACCTGTCTCAAAAAACGGAAAAAAAAAAAAGACTATCTCTGAAAACAAACCCAAATGGCCCAAATAGCCCAGTAAGTCTAAACTATAGTGTCAATATGGGCATTCATACTCATAACTTGCTGACATAAAGGAAGAAAGGTAAAGAAAATGTATGCTGAGATGGCTCAGCAGTTAAGAGCACTGACTGCTCTTCCGAAGGTCCTGAGTTCGGATCCCAGCAACCACATGGTGGCTCGCAACCACCCGTAATGAGATCTGATACCCTCTTCTGATGTGTCTGAAGTCAGCTACAGTGAATTAAGGTGGAGTGAGCGGGGGCTGGGCCAGAGCAAGCGGGGCTGGCAGAGGTCCTGAGTCCAATTCCCAGCAGCCACACACGATAGCTCACGGCCATCTGTACAGCTACAGTGAACTCATTAAATAAATAAAATATTTTTAAAAAAGAAATGATATGCCATCATAGTGACTAGAGAATACAGTCATATTAGCTTTAGTATATCTCTAGTATAACCTCATACAGACAGATGACGATACCACATTCCCTGGGGTATTGCCAATGCCCTTCCTTTTTTTTTTTTTTTAATGAAAAATGGAAGTTAAAATAGGTGTATTAAACTAGGTAACTGACATATAAAAACAGTTTGCTTTTTCACCGAGAAGATTTGACCTTTAAAAATAAGACTACAAAGTTAGAGTTTAATGCACTAGAATTACTAATCACCATGAATACTTCATTACCTGACAGGCTACTAATAAAGCTAAGCACAGTAAAGATTTCCTATAACATGATGGACCCTGTGACATAAACGTTTTATAAAGTAATTATCAAAAGCTATCTTAGACTTAAAAAGTTGATCATAAATGAACATCCCACAACAATCTTCTCTCCTTGGACAGTCCTTTGATGATGATGATGATGGAAGTTTTAATAACAGACTACATGTCAGCCAGGCCCGGTAGCACAGGCTATATTAATCCCAGCACTCTGGAGGCAGACAGGTAGATCCCAAGTGGTCTACATAGTGAATTACAGGTCAGCCAGGACTAACACAGTAAGAAAAGTTAGGAGTGGGGCTGGCAAAGGCTTTCTGCCTGATTGTGGTCCTCCAAAGGGAAGTCAGAGCAATGTGCTGGGTTTTTTGTTTTTTGTTTTTGTTTTTTGGTTTTTTGTTTTCTGATTGCTTTACAAAAGGGGCTGATGCTATGTTTAAGTTGTAAAAGTAGGAGTGGAGAATGGCTTAGTGGTTAAAAGTACTTTTTTTTTCAAAGGCCTAGGAAGTAAGTACACCCCCTACACACAGTCTATGTGGCCTCCAAAGATGGCTGTGTGAGAGAGGAAGGAGGGAAGGTCAATTAAAGATGGCTATGTGAGAGAAGAAGGAGGAGAGGTTGATTAAAAAGCCTGTCTTAGGGAGAATATTTTACCAATTGAGGGCAGTATACAAATTTAACAAGTGTATTTTTATAAGTACTCAGAAGAAGCAAATATGATTTGTTCCACCATTTGGTTTCAGGCCTAGTAGACGTCACAGAGGGACACCGCCATGTACGAAAGTATTGCTGTTATGTTTGGGGATCGTCCCACTAGGTGTAGCCAGCTAGTTTTACTGGCAGTACAGAGTCACACACTTTTATTCCAGTCCTTTATCCTGAAATGCCTGCCTGCCTTCTTCCTTTTTTCTTTTTCTTTTTTTTTCTCCTGATTTTAGCAAGTTACCTTAACCTAGGCCTCAAGTCAGTATTACCCAAAGAAAATTTTGAATTTTAAGCTACACCTTCAACCATGGGATTTGGGAGGCAGAGGCTGGCAGATCTCTTGAGTGTGAAGCCTGGTCTACACAGTGAATCCAAAACAGCAAGAGCTATCTAATGAGACCTGTCTCAAAAAACAAACAAACAACCAAAAAGCCTTAATCGTGAATAAATGGTGGAGAACTTAAATTCATTTAATACATTTTGGAGTATATTGTTTCAGAGCTTTAATGTCTTAGCAAAGCACTTGCAATACAAATTTTCCTATGAAAAAACCCGAATAGTGCGTTGCATGATATAAACTGATAAAGAGGAGCATCTTTGGCTTCTAGAGACCTGTGTATTGACAGTGCTGGTCTGCGCTGCCACACATGGAGCTGCATCACAGCTGAGATTTTTTTTTTCCCCTGAGACAGGGTTTCTCTGTGTAGCCTTGGCTGTCCTGGAACTCACTCTGTAGAACAGGCTGGCCTCGAACTCAGAAATCTGCCTCCCAAGTGCTGGGATTAAAGGCGTGCACCACCACCACCCGGCTCATAACTGAGATTTAATAGTCCCCTTCCTGTGTGCCTTTGAGTGGAAAAACTGCACACTTTAAACTCATTGTAATTAGAAGTCAGAGACTTTGACACTTCTGAAGATTTTATCAGGAGGGGATTCACCCTGACAAATGATTGACTAGATTAAGAGAAAGTCCCTATCTAGTCAGTTCAGTGGTCAGTTACTGTACAGGGCTTTGGTTCTAGCTTGTTGGGAGAGCATTTTAGTATGCTTCAGGTCACAGGTTTGTCTTGTTTAGGGGACAAATTCTCACTGGCTGGCCTGGAACTTGCTTTATAGACTAGACTGGCCTCAAACACAGGAGATCACCTGTCTTGAGCTTTAATGTATTGAGGTTTAATGTAGTCTTCATCAGTCCCAGCACAGTTTGATTCTGAGTACTGAGGAAAGGGGAGGGGCTAGGGGCTGAGGCACACAGCTCTGGTAAAGTGCTAGATTCAATCCCTAGCAAAAGTTTGGGTAGTATTTTGTGAACCCAGCCATAATTGAAAACTAGCCCTAATAGAAAATCGTGGCATAGTGGGAAATCACTGCAGCCCCGGCTCTCAGGAAGTATGAGGAGTTGGAGACTTAGCTTTTACATAGTTTGAATATTCTTTTTAATAATATTGATTTCATGGTCCACATGACCTTAATGTGGATTGGTCCTGGAAGAGGGTGAGCAAGAGTTTAAACAAGGTCTCAGGTAACTCAGACTGACCACTAGGGTTACAGGCTTGCCACAATACCCAGCATGGCAGGAATTCCTAACCAGAAATCCATCCTAATTAATGCTTCTGAAAAGTGGATCCCTATTATTTACAATAATAAATAAATCTTTAAAATAAAAAAAAAAAAAGTACTCCATTCTCTTGAGTCCGGTTTGATTGGTAAGTGGAGAGGTTCAGCAGCTTCGTTTGGACCTTTTGTAGCAATAGCGCCTTTACCGTATAATACCTATAGCCGCGGTGTCCTAACTATGGATAAAATCAAGCTACCCGGTGTGGCTGCCAACCATTTTTCACCCGAGGAAAAACACCTCTTGGCGGAGTATAGCCTAGGCTTGTGCTCTAGACCTCAAGCTTTGAGTCCCACAGTGACTGAACGCTTGTACCAGGGACGCAGGGCGTTTCCCCAGCGCTGTGTGCGTCACAGCGGCTGCCCTGCCGCCGGAGAGAGCAACTTCGGGAGCCGCGCCTGCGGGCTGTCGGGTTGCGCGGCGCTGCGAGCAGGGTGGCTTTTTCCTGGGACCGTCGTGGAGCGGAGCGGGGAGACTACAGCGCCCGGAGCTTATCCCTTCTCCTTTAATCCTCGCTGTAAAGCACTGCAGTGCAGCTTCCGCCTTTCCTCGGTCTTCTGAGCTCACATTTTGAGCTCAGTGCAGCCGCCATCTTCCGGAAATGCAGATGGTGGTTAGTCTGCGCCCAGTGGAAATGACTATTGTTTTGTTTTGTTTTGCTTCGAAGCGGTCCTGCGTTTGGCCTGAATCTTTTGAGGACTTGGGTTACAGAATTACATCATGCCTGGTTAGTTTCATGATGCTCAGTTTGGGGAAGTAGAGCTGTGGCCCTGTTGTGAGTCTGGCCTGTTACTTGAATGCCTTCGCACAAATCGTGAATGATAGAAAGATAACTGAATCTTTTTAGCCCAGTCTTTTCTCACTTAAATTTGATGGATTAAATGAGATAATGCATGCAGAGTCCGAATAACATACCCGATATGCAGTAGGAACTAACAGAGAAGAAGGGAACGGGGGTGAGGGGGTTGTGAGGGGTAATGCATTGCTGGGTATCACCACCTAAAAATGAGGAGGAAAAGGAAGAGCTACGGAGAAACATGCTGTAGCACATCACCGTGTATTTTGACAGCTCTTCAGTATAGCTGACCCGTCCAAAGCAGATTTTAGTGGCTTCTGGCTTACTGGCTTCTTTTTTTTTCGTAGGGTGATGGACAAGTTCAAGTTGGGTAGTCCTACCATGATTTTAGTTTACATGAAAAAACAAAGACTGAGTTTAAGTACATTGTAGGTTTCTAGGTGTTAGAAGTTTTCACACATATGCCCTTTTACTTTTAGGGTGTGGATTCATTGGATAGCTAGCTGGTTTAGAACTAGGTATAGATTGGGGGACAAAAGAGCGGAGTGGTTTGGGGTTTTGTTTTTGCTTTTTTAGGTGCACTAACGATGGAATAATGTGTTTGTGATAATTTATGAGGCAACGATGAAGATTTAAATAGTAAAAGATTATTATATTACACAAAAGATAACCCCAAACTTGTGATTTACCCCCCCCCCATCCACCGAGTTGGAATATACAGGGGAACAGTTGGAGCATCCTTATTTCAGGCTTTGTGTTTAATTTGTTTACACTTGCTTTCTACAAATCTCTGCAGGACTCCAAACCGTGGTCCCTTCAGACCCTATTCTCTGTTGCGCATAACGACTGAATGATAGAGTCTACAACCACAATTCACACAGTAAAGATGTCAGGTCCCCACACCAATTGAACCAGACTTTTTTTGTATGTTAGGACATTTAATGGAAAAATGCATATGAACTGTAAAGTGTAAATACAGTCTGTGATGGGGATTAGAAGAGCCCTCTTGTTTAAAGCCTTATTGATGGAGAGGTATAGTATATTTGCATATAATAGAAAGGTCGATCTAGTACAGACTTAAGATGTACTATTTATGTAAGCTATGTTAACAGTAAAAATGCAAAACAATGAAACAGGTGAGGAGAAATGTGGCTCAGTACTACTCTCGGCTGGCAACACTGCTGGACACAGCACATTTAAAAATGATGATGTAGAAAGATGGCTATTGAAGGCCTTGAAGTAATATTTACAAGGTAATCCTATTTTTGCTTAAAAAAATCACAGTGTATGTATTTGTGTGCACTTACTAAAGTGTTAATGCCCTGCAGCTGTTAGCATGCTGAATCACTTTGCCTGTCTATTTTTGACCCTAAATGCTCCATGAAAATGTGTGTGACAGTGGAAACTAATAAAATGTACTTTGTAAATCTGGTTACCTACATAAAATGAGTATTCTGTTGAGGAAAGAAAAGATGGCATGCCAATAATCAAAAAATAAAAATATTCAGAAATCAGGCATTCTGGGTAGAAGACGTTTTATCTAGCTTTCAAGTAGATATGAATGTTTGTTTCTGTTTTAAAAATATGTACATGTTTTACTTGTCTAAAATAAAAATTAAAAGATGAAATGTATCTCTATTTAGTTCTTAGCATTTGTTCTTAGGGCTCAGTAGTAAAGGATGTACGTTCCCCAGCACCACACCCTGAATACAGAGACCTCAGTGTGAGCTGGAACTGTGTGCATTCATTCCCCAGCACCACACCCTGAATAGGGAGACCTCGGTGTGAGCTGAAACTGTGTGCATTCATTCCCCAGCACCACACCCTGAATACTGAGACAGAGGAGTGAACGTAACTGGATAATCTAAAGTTATTTCCACCTAAGTTACTTGCACTTTCTCTCTTACTCTGCAGCAGTCAATATCAAGCAGAGTGTTAACTGCTCGACATACAGCTTCAAGCTTTGGGGGGCCCCGGGGTTTTTGTTATTTTTGTCTTCCTTAGCTGGAGGGATAAGAACACAACATCTTATTATCATAAAATGCATCATGCCTCTTCTGAAGAAAGCCTTTTTGGCTTGAAGCCATAGCTGATTATATATCTTGTACCAATGTGAGACTTGGCATTAGCAAGACACAGGTCGCAGTTTATGTATTTATTTAGCGCCCTCTAGTGTGTTATTTTACAAAAGCATAGTTTATCTTTAGCTAAAAGAGATTAAATTGTTTACCACTGCAGTGTAACTCGTTTTGCTTTTCATTGCATCCAAAGAGATCCCTTTCTGCTAAAATAGTTTGCATTTGGCCAAGACATGAACTAGGCTGTGGCCATGTGCTATAAGCTCCTCAGTATTTCTAGGTTTCAGTTTCCTAATATAAAATCATAATAGATGTAAGTGCCAGATTGGGATCACCTAAAACTAAAGGAGCTGTAATGTGGATACCTGACACAGTAGCAACCTAATAATGGAGACTAGTTCTATCTATTACAACACTAAGGATCAAGTCTAAGGTCTTGTGTGTAATAACATATTTGAGGCCTGATATAGTCAATATTAAGTGACTAAAAGATAAAGAACCAGGTGTTATAATCCTGCTAGTTGAGAGAATAAGAGCCATGTTCAATGGTAAAGAAGAATTCCTAGATATAACTGTAATTTCTCTAGGACCATCTTTATTACGTTAGGGGAAAGGGGCAGAGGACCACTTTGGGATCTGTTTTCTCCTACCTTTATATGAATTCTGGGGATCTAGCCCAGGTTGCCAGGCTTGCAAGGCAGAGCGCCTTTACCTGCAGAGTCATGCCACAAGCTGCTGCTTACTGAGAGATTCATAGCGTGTCTGCAGTCTGAGAGCAGGTTGGTTTTATTTGCATCTGTCACAGCACTCAGATAAATTGCACATGCTCAACATCTAAAATGGACCTTTCAATGTTAAAGTTGACTATGTGGTAGATTTTAGAAAACAAGAAACAAAGAATGATAGAAAATACATAAGATCAAGCCAGGTACATGAAATAGCCCAAAAGATTTCTTGTTTGTAGTCTTTTCTTGCATTGGTAGTCAAGAACTTTGGTACTTACCACTTCTAGCTGCTGAGCCCCACACCCCAGGAACCCATGCACTTCAGGAAGGCATTAGGTGATTCTGCCTTGTGAATGCCCAGAGTCTTTGACCAAGCCAAGCATCCCTAGGCCCATTATTCCTGTGTGCCATGAGTTAGACATGTAACTGTTGTCTCAAATTCCCTTCTGTTTCCTTACTGATAGCTCAAATTTGTTTTGTGAACTGGTTAACCTTTAATTGAGCTCTAGTTAATGTTAGGACATTGTACTAAACATTTTTATATTCATGACTTAACTTTCACAGCTCTGAACAGGAAGATGCAAAGGACGGTGCCATTTTCCACACAGAACTCCTAGTGGCTCTCTTAAGTGACAGTCAGACTTCTAAAGTTGCCTCTATTTAAAGCCAGTCACAGCTGTCAGAAACATTCAGTAAGAACTTTGACTGTGGGAGTCTGAGAAAGGACAATCTGGGAGCTTCCTTGAGGCACAAGCCCAGCGAATTTTTTTTTTTTTTTTTTTTAAGTTTCTTGCTTTCCCTTTCCAAAAAAGCCCACTTATCTGAAAGAAAAAAAAAGGCCCTGCTGTAATGGTAATTAATGGCTCCTAGTTTTGCCACACCTCATCGTTTTGGAAGGCTAGCACAGGCGTTCTGACATTTTCTCTTCTTGGGAGCCTTTTGTGTGTGTCATCCGCCGGCCCTCTAAGCTGGGGAAGCAAGAAGAAGGCTGCTGCTGTTAATATTCCCCAGGGGATAAGCCGCAAATCCCAACAAACCTTACAGCTGGGAAAACTTCAATCTGGCAGTGTAAGCATACAAAGACATCTAGACAAAGCGGGAGTGGGGTTCACAGGCCAGCCGTCCTGCTTACAATGCTTTGGGCAATGAACCTGTGCCACAGCACCAAAAGCTCTGTCTTGGTGGACACAAATTCTGCAGTCCTTCCAACAGCAGGACACACACACACACACACACACACATTCCATACCCATGTTCCCTTTCAGCTTAGGTCAAGCAGGGGATTTCTCTTAATTTCTTAATTGCCTTTTCTCTCTGATGTTCAACCCTCAACTCCTAACACTGTTCTTAAAAGTTTCCTGCTGCTTTATACCTTGGCCTCTTTGAAGGAGCCCAGTCAATGGTGGAGTCTCTGTGGGTGGATGGTTAGTTAGCAATCAAAGCTGCTGACACTGGTGTGGGGGTGGAGGGACTCTGGGTGGAGGGACCACAGTTTGAAAACAAATGAGCCTCTTTCATAATCCCAGTAAGACCTTTGTGGACTCTTAAGGTCTGATGTTTTGGCGGCACTATGGTTTCTGGAACTTTTAGAAAGAGTAAACAGGAACTAGTTTCCCATCTCCAGCAGCTTCAGCAAAACTTGGGTGTCCATGGAAGGCCTGGTTTTGCTTTTTTTAAAGTTCGTTTCTTCTTCAGCAGACTAGGTTTAGTATTTTCAAAGCAGCATAAAGCACAGAGTCCGAGCACTATTATTATCTCCACAATCTAGAAGTTTCACGGAATGATGGATGGACTCAACTTTGAGATGACTGAATGTCTTTTTAAAAAGTCTAATCTTTTGAGTGTTCAATTATACGTGCTAGTGGAGGAAATTCAGAGAAAATCCCAAGGGACCTTTAATTCACTGTTCATTTGCACTTGGGGTTATGAGACACTTTGGTAATTAACATTTTAATATGGGTGTGGCTGTGGTTCTGGAAACTTACCACTGTTTACAGCAAACAGCAAAGCTACCCATTGAAAATGCTGACTGGGCTGGAATGCTATCTAATGGCTTCTCCAGCCTCTGGACTAGCTCAGGCCTGGATACAAGTAGCTTTGGCTTTTCATGGAGCTTTAAATCCTGATGCTTTACCACTTTTCAGATTTCTCTTTTGAAAACCAGAGGAAATGAAACAATAGCAAGTACCTTTCCCTGAGATCAAAGAATGCCTTAGCTCAAGGTTTTGAAGCAATTCTCAAAGCCCAGTCAATTTTTAATGACAGTGAAGTTGGAAAACTGTAGTTGCTAATGGAAGAGCTTGAGATCAACCCATCTTTAATTTATGGCACTCTGGCTGAAGATTATAAACCAAGCCTTTTGAAATGTCTCACCTAGAATTCTCTGGCCAGTGAGCAACCTCAACTAGGAAAGCAAATATATTTTGTACTCCTGAGACGCAACCCCGAACTTGAAGATTTCTGTTAAGTTGCTGCTGGATAGAGGACCTGCTCTTCTAATAGCCACTTAGGTGAGAAATGAGTCAGCACTTTGACCACAGCCTGCTGAGTGGCTTCTAGTTACAGTAAGCTGTGCCCCACAACCCTGAACCATGAAAACTGGGTTAAGTATTTCAAGATAGCTTTTAAAATGTTGCTGCTCCATAGTTTATCTTATCTTTGTGCTACAGCCTGGGCAATTACAACCACCAAATTCATTTGAATTATCGTAGGCATATGTGGCTTCAGTTCTTCACATTACCTAAGAGGCCAGGTAGCCGGAAGACTCAGCTTGAGGAGCCTTCCTTCCTACGTAAACCTCCTGAGCTGTGTCTGGGGGAGGAGGTGGTGGTTACAGTCAGGAAAAACTGGGAACTCCGTAGCCAAGTGTGCATGATCTGAAAACAAGATGCAGTCTTCTCTGTCCTTCCTTTCCCTGTCACACCACTCACCACAGACTCAGGAGACACCCATTACTGAAGAAGAATGGGTTCTTGTGCCCATCAACAAAAGAGAGCTTGATTAACTCAACTATACATTCTTTCCAAAAAACACATTTGTTTTTAGGTCAGGAGGTCAGAGCACTGTTCTGTTAAATGTTTATATCTGGTATTACCTAAGATATGTGTTGAGGCTGATGGCATAATATGGAGGCAGTTAAGCAATGGCAGAGACTGCCGTCGCTTTCAACACATGATTTCCATTTTGCAGTTCGAGTTGGTTCAGCACCGGCTCTACATTGTAACAGGGAGAGGATGAAGACACTCCTCTTCTGTCAGGGCGACGGACTGCTTGCTCCATTCTCGCTTCTACTCCCACCTAGCCATATCTAGCTACAAAGGAGGTGGAGAAATTGCATGACCATGCACCCACCTGAAAAAGTCTATTTAGGAAGAGAGAAGCTAAGAGTGGCGATGCCCCCTCGAATTTCCAACTGCATGTGAGGTGCAGGCTAGAGGATGGCTTGTTGAGACCAGCCTGGGTAACAAGAACCAGGTCCAAGAAAAAGCAAGACACAGATACAGTTCCCTGTGAAAGAACCACAGTTCTCAGGCTTTCCACTTCAGACATGCCGAATCAATAACTCAGAGTGCTGACTTAGAAGCACAAAGAAAAGTGTTAAAAACTGGAAGTCCTCTTACTTTCTCTTAATTTTAGATAGCTTAGTAATTGTCTTGAGGGGGCTAGATGGCTCGGTGGGTAAAAGCACTTGCTGCTCTTGCAGAGGTCCTTAGTCTGGTTCCCAGCCCTGACATCAAGTGGGTCACAACTGCCTGTAAGCCCAGTCCCAGGGAATCCAACACCCTCACCTGGCCTCTTTGGATACCTGCACACATGTGATATACACACATAACATGGGTAAAAATGAAACATAAGAATTATGAAACTGTGGGGAGGGGGTTTCTCTGTGTAGCCCTGGCTGTCCTAGAACTCACTGTGTACATCAGGCTGGCCTCCAATTCAGATCTGCCTGCCTCTGCCTCCTGGGTGCTAAGATTAAAGGCATGGGCCACCACTGCCCAGCAGAAACTCTTTATCACCCAGTGAAAAGGATGTTAGAGTTTCCATGTCTTTTCTAACATAAACATAGGCATCCAAAACAGTGTCTCTTCTGGTGATTTCTTTTCTATGGCTGTGGTAAGTGGCCAGTACTATTGTGATATGCCTGGAGTAAAGATGACTTTTAACCTGTCATAGAGTTGAAAGTAGAAAATGGAAAATTTGGATTTTGGATTCTCTCTCTCTCTCTCTCTCTCAAGATTTATTATGTAAGTACACTGTAGCTGTCTTCAGATATCCCAGAAGAGGGGGGGGATCTCATTATGGATGGCTGTGAGCCACCCTGTGGTTGCTGGGATTTGAACTCACGTCCTTCAGCAGTACAGTCAGCACTCTTAACCACTGAGCCATCTCTCCAGCCCTGGAGTCTAGCTCTTAACCTCACCTTGAGCAAATAAGCACTTTTCAGTGCTGAAGTCAAAGCTAGGGCTTCAAGCATACTTAGAAGGTTCCTGCCACCAAGCTATAGTGTCAGCTTGCTGTGTAGCCCAAGGTGACTTTGGGTGTGTGGCACTCCTACCTCTACCTACTGAGCACTGGAATGGTAGGTATGTGTTTGATGTTTGAAACAGTGTCCTGCTGTGTGGCTTAGGCTGGCCTAAAGCTCAGCGCCCTGATCTCGGTGTCCTAGGCTCACATGACCTTACCACCTTCAGTCTCCTGAGTGGCACGACCACATGCAAGAAGCAATGTCTCCAGCTTGGAAATAAGTTCATTTGATCTTTCCAGCCCCTACCCTTGTTATAAGATATTTGGGAAAATCAATTAATCCTTTTCACATGTCATTAAGTACTCTTGGGTGCCCACTGTGTAGAGTGTATCAGAATCTGACCCACCCCAGCTAGCACATCTGTAAAGGAGGGGCTACCCACTGCCCATCACATTCCCAGGTCTTTCACATCTGCATACATCTGTTCTGGTTGGCGTGAGAGAGGAAGGTAGGAGCATGTAGTCAGATGGGGAGATGCAGTCTAGCCTGAACTGCTGCTGTTGTATCCCTCTAGCCACTCACACCCCGCCAGCCTCACTCTGCTACTTTAGGAATCAGCATCGCCAAATTTTATATTGTCCCTTCTATTTGTCTAACCTCCGACTGAGAAGTAGGAAAGATTTGCAGAAGTCAGAAAAAAAAAAAAAAAAAGATTGTCAAAAGGCACAGTTCCATTTCTAGATCCAAGAAAAACTTCCTGTTTTGTTAAGGCCCTTCTTAGGAGCGGAAACTAGCACTCTCAAAAGAAAACCACAATAAATAATTTCACTATGTGTCCTGTGTGTTTAGCAAGACTTAAATCCCAAGAGAAATGTGAATAAGAAGAGAAACCATCGGATACAAACCACCAACTTCCTTCCCTCTTTGCCACTCCCTGAAGAACAGTAGTGACAACTCTGGAAGCAGAAAGGTATGAGGGCAGCCTGGCAAGGGAGCCCAAACCCTCAGCTCTTCACTCAAGCACTGTGGGACTCAAACTGCTCATGCTTTCTCCACATGGAGATTCCCTCTTCCCAGAAAGTTCAAGAAAAGCTGCCGTTTGACCTACAGTCCAGGCAGTAACAGCAGTTTGGCTTACCACACGTTTGTATCTCGCTTTTGCTACGTGATCCATCCATCCTGACTGGAGGTAGTGTGAGGTCAGTGACAAATGCCAGTCAAGAACCCTGGTTATAGTCCCTGCACTTTGTAGCAGTGTCTGTGGAGCCTTCAGCCTCCACCATCCTGGCCTAGGAGGAGAAAATTCATACATGTTACCTGTGCCTCGGCCTAGAATTGGTGAGTGTGTCTTAGCGGCTGAAATGAACAGATGAAAGGGATGGGACAGACAAGGAACCACCGGAATATGTAATGGGGGAAAAATAGTGCCCCCTCTATAACATGTTACAGTAACAGGCATGCCCATCAGATCACTTCTGTTTTACCTAAGACTCTTAACTATTTTCTAAGCATCCCAACGGCAGGCCTCAGGTGAAAACCAGTCTGCCCCACTTAAGGTAGAGTCTATGGAACGGTTTTATCCATGAGCAAGTCTTTTTATTTTTCTGGGTTTAATTAATTAATTTGAGTTTAAAATAATAAATTTGCTGTTCCATAGGAACTAGCAGTTCAGTGCAAGGCTGGCTCAGTTTCTTGTCTCTACAAATATACTGGTTAGTAACTGAGTTCTTTGTTTTTGTTTTTGTTTTTTTGTTTTTGATCACAGAGGTCAGGTATGATGGTATGTGCCTGTAATTTCAGCACTCACGTAAGCTGAAACAGGAGCATAATGCTGTATGAGACCAGCCTGGGATACAGAGAACGACCATTTCAGACAAAATGAAATCTTAACTGTCTACATTTAATGTTAAAATAATGACAGCAGCCGGGTGGTGGTGGCGCACACCTTTAATCCCAGCACTTGGGAGGCAGAGGCAGGCGGATTTCTGAGTTTGAGGCCAGCCTGGACTACAGAGTGAGTTCTAAGACAGCCAGGGCTACTCAGAGAAACCCCATCTTGAAAAACAAAAACAAAAACAATAATAATAATAATAATAATAATAATGACAGAATAAATCTAAAGAGTTGAGGTCTGTGAGAAGGTTCACCAGGTAAAGGCACTTGCTACATTTGCCTGCTTGATCAATTCCTTCCCTAGAATCCATGTAAATTTGGAAGTAGAGAAGTGACTGCATGGGGTGATCCTCTGATCTACACACACACACACACACACACACACACACACACACTTCCCTCATGCAATAAAGATAGATGAATGGATGGGTGATGGATGGATGGATGGATGGATGGATGGATGGATGGATGGATGGATGGATAGACAGATATGTTTTAAACTGAACAGATTTAACACACAATAGGTAGCACTAATTAGACTCAGGGATTAAAGAATAAATGGATGGGAAGTTGGGAGAGAGGTGTTGGGGATTGAGTGGAGGTGGAGGGAGTAGATGTGATCAAAACATTGTACACATCTGAAATTCTCAGAACAAACAAAAAAGATTGTTTTAAACTGAAGGATTGTTCACAAAAATTGTTCAAAATCTATGATTGAAGCCTCTGCTTACAGTTGACTGGCGAGGGTTTTGATGCCACTGAGGAAGCTCTGAGTTTATCACCATCATCTGTTATGCAAATACACAGTTCATGCGTGTGTGTGTGTGTGTGTGTGTGTGTGTGTGTGTGAGACAGTGCTCCCAAGCCCTCCAGCCTTATCCAGGTCTTAAGCCTGCTTTGGAGACATTTTGTCATCTCCCAGAAAGGCAGGAGAGTAAAGGAAATACGGATGAGTTCAAAGCAGGCTTACTTCACAGGGCGTTCTCTGCTGTTTTGTTTGATTTGGCCTGATTTGGAACTGTTTTGGGACACATGAGGTTCTTCAGCCAAGAAGCCTTTTCCAGACCTGATTTCCCCTTGGAATGACACAGTATCCTCCCTTTAAAAGTGGCAATTGTAAATTCCTGCCTGGGGAGTAGCCATTGATTTGAATTCAAGCTATTTGAATAAACCAGTATTAGGTTAACAAGGCTGTATTGTCCTGCAGCCCTCTACTGAGATCTGCTATAATCATTTCTGGTGACATTGTATTCCCCACCCAGCATTTGACTGCAAAGGAACGCCTCTCTGCACTCTAGTTCTGCCTCTTACTTGCATGTAATAGAAACCTCTTCTCACCGTTTTTCTCAACACTGAGCATGAAAATCCTAGGATCAGGGTTTTTGTTTTGTTTCACTCTTTATTTTTCATTTCTGATATAATTCTATGCCTTAGAGGTTTCTCAGATTTGAGGTACTCAAAATAGTACTTCATAACTGTTATGTACATACAGAAGGGCACTCAGTATACTCACATAAGTTAGAGTTCACTCCTTTGTAACGTGTGCACATTCTATTTACTAAATGGATCACAGGAGCGCAGGATTAAAATGGCAATAAACCTGCATCATGATACACTCATAATTGCTTTGGAAATTTTTTAAATGTGTTTTTAAGGGATTGAAGAGATGGCTCAGCATCTAAGAGCTCATACCTACTTTTGTAGAGGACCCAAGTTTGATTGCTAGCAGCCACATCCTTTGGCTCACAACCACATACATCTAATTTCAGCTTAAGGGATCTGTTAGCTCAGGCCCCTGGTATCTGTAGGCACATATACTTGTAGGCACATATATGTACATGCACACACACACACACACACACACACATATATATATACATATATATATACATATATATATATATATATATATATATATATATATATATATATATATATATATATATATATATACATACATAAGTAAAAGTAAAATCTTTGTAAACTTTTCGAAAATGTGTGTGGGTGTTTTACCTGGGGCTCCTGTAATCTGTGCATGTCTATGAATGCCAGTAGAGGGTGTCATTTCCCCTGGAACTGGAGTTACGGAGGGTTGGAAGTTGCTGGTGCTGAAAATGAAGCCCTGGTCTTCTGGAAGAGTGGCCAGTACACTTAACTGCTGAGCCATCTCTCCAGACCCTAGAATAATTTTTTTTTTTAATTGATAACTGAAGACAATCTACATTTATTTCAATTACCCCACCTTTTAAGTTTTGTTTCGAAAGAGAAGACTTCAGTGTGTATCCCTGGCTAGTTTGAAACTTGCTACATAGACCAGGCTGGCCTCAAACACAGGCATCTGCCTGCTTTTGCCTCTTGAGAGCTGGTATAAAACTGTTGGACACCAGACGTGGACCCCTTTGTATTTTCCTTTTTTCTTTTTCTTTATTATTTTAAACTCCAGCCCCCTTTCTATTTTCATTCGATCAGGGGCTCCAGCCTAGTACTGTCTACCTGTAGGGTAAATCTTTCCCCTGGATGAAGTTAATCTAGATAATCAACACAAGAATGCCCAGAGGTTTCTCTTCAGTGATTCTAGATCTTGTAAATTTGGCAATGTTAACATAATCCCATCCTTTGTCAAAACCCAAACACACCACTTTTAAACCAGTAAGCTCATGGCTGTCACATAATACAAAATGAATTCAGTCCAATTTCAGAAGTTGCCATAGTCTTTAGCAATTTCAACTCTATTTAAAAGTCCAAAGTCTTGGGCCTGTGAGATGGCTCAGTGGGAAAGCACTTTGTTGTGCAAGGCTGAGTTCCATCCTTTTGAAGCCATGGCAGAAGGAGAGAATTGCCTCTCACAAGTTGTCCTCTGACCCCCATGTCTACACCATGGCATGAATACATCAACACTGGAACACACATATCACACACTAAATGTGTTTCAGTCCAAAGGCTCAAGGCACTCTCTTAACTGTAAGTACCTACAAAATCACAAACAAGTTACGTTCTTACAATACACAGTAGTACAGAACAAACTTTCTTATTCCAGAATAGAAGAATTGAGGTATAGAAAGGAATACTGGGACCAAAGGAAGATGAAAAGCCTGCAGGGTAAACACCAAGGCCTGCAGCAAACGTGTCTAGAATCTGGAGCATGTGACGGAGTCACCTGGACACCATCGCGCTTTAGGAGCCCCACCCTCCAAGTCTGCTGCCCGCAGCACATTCAGCCTCTTTCTTGAGCCTGCTGTGCAGAGCCATGCAGCTGTCCTTGGCAAATTATGATTCCAGCATTTCCAATATCTTGGGGTCTTCCCTGAAACTTGGGCTCCGCCTTTATAATTTCCTGTGATGGCCACACAGGGCCTCCTTGCAGGGATTCTAGCCACACATTGCATGAGCTCAGCAGCCCTCTGAGGCTCTATGATCCCCTCAAAACCATTTGGGTAACATTGTAGTCAGCTTCAGGTGAATGGCAGTTTATCCAGTAGCCTCTGTGCTGTCCCCGGAAAGCTTTTCCTTAGGGAGCAGCTTTGAGAGCAGGGCAACAGCATTCTCAGCTCGGCCTCTCTCCTTTCAAGTGAATTTGCACCTTCAAATGTTAATGGGGGTCATAGGTAGGGTCTTTCCTTCTCTCCATCCCCCATCCCCCACCCGTCCCCGGTGCAAAGCAGAAAGCTTCTCTTTTTACCAGTCTACAGCCTCTCTTTCTGCAACTCAAGTGTTCTTGAGCCCTTTTCCAGGAAAAACTGCATACTTTATCTTCCTGCCCACTAGTTGCTGTTTTTCACGCTAGTTATGAATGAGAAGGGTGAGCAGTCCACATATTACAGCCCACATGTTTCTCACCTGCCTTGAACTTCCTCCAACAAACAAAGTGGTCCATCACTCCTACGTACCCTGGGCCTCACCTGAGCTTTTATGACACAGCCAGAATGCAGGTGGGTTCTTTGCCATGCTACCACAACGATGTCTAGCCCAGTTCCCAATAGAGTCCTTGTTTCCCACTCTGAGACTTTAGAAACCAGGCCTTTCTACTTTTATCTTGATTCTCAGGCCTATTGAGTTCTGCTTCCAGGAGACAAGGGCTTTTCTAGTCCATAGTTTCAAACTCTTCCATATTCCTTCTGCAAACTAGTTACAAAGGCCTAGTACCCCTATGGTCAGGCTTATCACAGTAGTAATCCCATTTCTTTGTACCAGGTTTTTTTGTTTGTCTGGTTTGGTTTGGTTTGATTTGGTTTTTCAAGACAGGGTTTCCTCTGTATAGCCCTGGCTGTCCTGGAACTCACTCTGGAGACCAGGCTGGCCTCAAACTCAGAGATCAACCTGCCTCTGCTGCCCAAGTGCTAGGATTCAAGGCGTGCACCACCACTGCTTGACTGTACCATTTTTTGGTACTAGATATTTGTTTTGTTGCTGTGACAAAATACTGAACAAAAGCCACTTAAAGAAAGGGTTTATTTTGGCCTAAAGTTCAGGAAGTCCAGTCTCTCTGCAGGGACAGCAGGGCAATGGGAGCAGGCGGCAGCTACTCAAATCTTGTCCATGCTTGTGAAGCAGAGAGTGATGGATACTTGTCTGTTCATTGTTTTTCAGCAGCTCACTGTATACCCATCCCCAGCTGGCCTAGAACTCACTGAGAGTTTTTCAGCAGCTCACTGTATACCCATCCCCAGCTGGCCTAGAACTCACTGAGATCTGTCCGCCTCTTAGGTGCTGGCATCAAAGGCATGTGCCACCATGCCCAGCTGAATGCTTCTACTTTTTGATTTGATGTGACAGTCTCTCTCATGCAACCTAGCCTGGCCCTGAATTTGCATTGCAGTCAAGGGTGTCTCCACCCAACCTCCTAAGTGTTGCAATTACAGGCATGTACAGCCATCCCTAGATTTACTCTCTACTATTTTATATATATCACATTTTACACACACACACACACACACACATACACACATATGGTTCAGTAGGCTTTTTCTATATAGCCTCAGTTATTCAGAAGACTGAGGCAAGAGGATTTTAAGTTTGAAGAGAGCCTGCACTACATAGCAAAGTCAAGAAGAGTTCACACTGTACAGGGGAACTCAAAAACCCAAGGACTGAATGTTTGCCTAGCATTGGCACTAGCTTGGGTTCCAAATCTGGCACTTAAAAAAAAAAAAAGACAAAAACAATGAAAAGATACAGTTGGAAAACATTTCTTTCTCATTTATTATTGTCTTAATCATCTGCAAGTAGAACTTAATATCAAAGAATAGACCTACCAATATTTACTTCCTAGCTAGCATTATTTCTAACAGAACCCAGCTGGAATCTGTTTGCAGTGATAATTTCTGAAGGTAGAACAGTAAAAATACCAATGTCAAGTTGTTTAACAAGACTTTAAGTGGCCAATATATTAGAGATGCATAGAATCTTTTCTAGCTGGTTTTGCGCCAGTTAAACCTAATAAAGACTGTGAAGATAGAAAAGCAACTCTCAGCCAGAATAAGCAGGAGAGCACTCTGTATTCTATCAGTAACGGAGTGCTAATGGAATGAAATCTCTGTATCGCTGGACAAAAACATAAATTCTACTTTCTTATTTGTATAGAGATCTAGGCTTACGTTGCTATTATGCCTCCAACAGCAGCCAGATGGTACGGTGTTTTTGAAACAGGCTTTGAGAAATCCACACAGGAGTGATCTTAATCCCTTGTCCCCAGACCATCTTCTCAGATCTTCGGATCAAACTCTTGTGCAGGAGGAAGTTGAAAGATATTTCAGATGTAGTTATATTCTCAGGAGTACAGTAGATTATTTTGAAGTCTTTAGACAATGAACACTTAACAGAAACAAATCTGTCATCTGCACCCTTTCATATTAGAAAAATAAAATGACTGGTTATTGCTGTTGTTAACTATTGGTGTAAAAGATCAATAGAATGGCTTCCTTTAGTGTCAGATCCTAAAGAAACCTGGGACAAGTCCCTGTGGCTACTCCCAGCGCCTTTCACCCCGCCCCCTAGCCCAGGGGCGGGGCTTTGCTTCCCTTCCCGACTTCTCTTTATAAACCTGCGGGTTCAGGCCTGTGCTCCTTAGTCTTTGGCTCCTCTCTTGGTCCGCTTGCCCTCTCTCTTCTCTTTCTCCCTCGATCTGCACCTTTCCCTCCTCGCAATGCCTACTTCAGTTTGGATCCTTCCAGGTACCTCTGGCTGCGCTTTCCCTCATATCTACAATAGTCTTCTCATCTCCTGTAGTGGGAACAGCCATGTCCTCATTTCTATTCATTTAGGAAATTCAAAGCTGAGTTGTTGCTAAATTCTCACAGCATTCTTTTTAAGTCAGGTGGCTTCAATAGGCACTTGACTCATAGATAATATAAACCAAAAGGTCCAAAAAGGTTAAAAAAGGCACAGGTCAAAACTGTGAAACAATGTATAGAGACCAGATACTTTAAGCAATAGCCTAAAGAGATTTTAAAACAAACAAATAAAAACAAAAAATAAGAAAACCTCAGAAGCAATTAGAAAAATCTCTCTGAAGTACAGAAAAATTGCCATCTAGTTGAGCTTTTCCCACCCATAGGAATGGCTCATGCCTCTAAAACAAATAAATAGAAAAAGAAAAATGACAGGAAATTAGAAATTCAAACTTCCAGGCTGCTACTAATGCAGTTTCTAGTAGGCTCAAGTATTCAGAGTTGCTTCTAAATTAAGTCAAAACAAAAGAAAAAACCCATTGAGTCCAGAGTTTCTCATATTTGGTAAACTATTTGGGAAATTTCACAAACTCTGCAGGCCAAGGGGCTTTGTTTATTCTCAGACTCCAACCTTGCCATTTTGTTTTGCTTCCGAAATTGTTATAAAACTAAGGAGACAGCTGATATAAACCTAGGAGCTCTCTTTTCAAAAAACAGACTACACATCATCCTAGTCAGATAAGGAAAGTCTTTTTCTTCTAAATTCAGGCCCTTGTTACTGTTGAGAAATGTACCCGGTGTTTCTGTGTGCTGCAGATTGCTGTGTCCTGACCGCCTGCACCCCCCAGAACACCAGACTTTCGTACTGTTAGGAGCTGTGTCCTGACAGAGGACAGCTCACACTGAGACTCACAGTGAGTCACTGAAGGTCATGGATGCTCTAGCAGCAACTTAGGCTCAGCTCCACCAAGCTTGTAATTAGCTCCCAGTTTACAGTTTACAGGAGACCTGCCAGGTCTCCCTTGTCACAGCTGCTTTTCTTCCTTTTTAGCTGACCTTCCACCCTATGAGGACCTAGCTCATCAGACCATCTCCTACCTCAGTTAGTCTCCTCAGGACTCGAACCTTGCCCCTTGGCTGGGGTGAAGTTATCCTGTTCTGCTTTTTCAGAGACTTGTCTTCCTATTCATCTGTCTTCCAGTAGCCCCCTTTCTGGAACTCTCTTTGGAATAAGTCAGATGCCCCAGGACTTCTTTAAAGTGTCGGTGTAACACCCAGACTACCCCAACTATTCCTGCTGCTTAGTTTGGTCTCTGAGGATCCTATAATTGCCCAAGCCAGTCTCTCCTGCTGGGCGAGTCTCCTTGCAGTGACCCATCACCTGATTCTGGATCCACCCTCTTCCCATGGACGGCACTGTTAAAATGTTGATGATGGCAGTGATTAATATTAATTAAGAGCTTTGTCAAGAACTGTTGGGTACTTGATGTACTTAAATTCCTTTAATTACAACTCAATGCAATGAGAAACTCAGGTTGGAAGAAATGCAGTGAATTGCTCAAGCTTACCCACGTAGAAGCACAGCCACAACTTGTTCCTAACCACTAGGCCAAAGGCTCTCCCTGCTCACTCTGTGTCTGCCATGTTCCTATATGCAGCACAGTTGAGGGGTGCTTCCCTCAAGGCTGTGACAAATCTTAGCCATGTTGCTTCTCAGCAGGCCTTGGACAGAGCTTTATATACCCTCCATTAGAAAAGCATTTGTGATCTCTGCCTCATACTCACAGTTCAACTGGCTTCATGATTGACTTAGTTACTTTCCTCTTGCTGTAACAGAGCACTGAACAAAAGCAGCTTGGAGAATGGGTTTATTTTGCTTATTACACTTCTAGGTCACTTCTGTCCTTGAGGGAAGTTAGGGCAGGAACTCAAGGCAGGGAAACCTGGAGGCAGGAAGCAGAGAGGAATATTCCTTATCGACTCTCTCACTGGCTCATGCTCACACTGCTTTTGTACACAGCCCAGACTTACCAGCCTAGGGATGGTGCCACCCACAGTGGGCAAGGCCCTCTCACATCCATTACTAACCAAGGCAATCTCTCACAGTCATGGCCACAGGCCAATCTGATTGAGGCAGTTCTGAAATTGAGGTTTTTTTCTTTCCAGGCCACTTGAGGTTGCATCAAGGAGCCAATGAGAACTAACCAGGACAACTACCAACAGAAATGCCCTATTGCCAACTGACAAATGTTACTGTTTAATATAGTTATTTTGTCAGACCTCTCAGGTGAGTGTATAAGCTTCCCTAGCATCTCAGAAGCCTCAAATCAGGAGACTCTGAATCAAAGCCTTCTGTTCCAGCACTGAGAACTAAAACTAGAGAAGTAATTCATTTTGTTCTATAGAGAATGGCAGAACTACATTGCTATCATGAAATAGATGATAAAAATAACATAAGGAAGGGTTTATCTGAAGTACTTGCCTGGTCCAGCACAGGAGAGCTGGACCTGGTGGCAGAGGTTTGAGTGAGCAGGGGCCCGAGGGTGTGAGCATGGGAGAGCTGGTCCTGACATTTCCTTACCATGAGGTAGCATGGGAGAGGAAGAGATACCCTCCTCATTCACCTTGCCATCTGCAGCAGGTGGGAGAGCTGGCCTCTGTGGCAAAAGTTCCTGTGAGATAGTCCCAAGGACATGAAAGCTGGAGAGCTGGCCCAGCCCCTCACTGGCTGCCACACTCAGGAGAGCATGGGGCATACATCACCTGGGCAGAACAATAGAGCTGGCCATGGTGGCATGGATGTGGGTAAGAGAGTTGGCCCTGACCCTTGCTGGCTATGGTATTGGGTGAGTTAGCCAGGGAAGTACCAGCGAGCTGGCCCTGGTGGTATGGGTGTGGGATAGTGATGGGCTGACCAATTCAGTTATCTCCCTGGCCTAGATCTAGGCCTCTGAGCTGGCCCACCTCAATATCTACCTCATCTATGAACTGCTAGAGCATGTGAAATGGCCAGTCCTGCAGATCCAAAGCTGCAGGATCTCCATGATACAAGACAACAACAGTATATCCAAGAAGAGTCCTGATGAGGACCTAATATTAATGGTATAACAGAAGCCAGAGGCCTTGAAGTACACTAATGACTCATTGCAATGAACATTTGCAAGTAAGGAAGTGTGGACAAAGGGTGTACTGTGGGACACAGTGTGACACACTGTGGCACATTACAGCTTCCATGACCAAATTTTTGTTTGTTTGATTGTTTTGTTTTATTTTTATTTTTTATTTTCTTTGGGATGGAGGTTGCAAGGGTGGCGAACAGAAGATGGAGATGAATGGGATTTGGGTGCATGATGTGAAATTCACAAGGAGTCAATAAAAAGTTAAAAAATAAAAATAAAAGGGTTATTTCAGTTCATGGTTCCAAGCTATAGTTCATCACTGTGGGGCAGGGCTTGTCTGTAGATCTTTGAGGCAGTTGCTCACATTGCATCCACAGTCAGAAACAGCAGAAGAAGATTGCTTGCCGTTCAGGACTCCAGCCCATAGGATTGTGTTATCCACATTTAAAGTGACTCTTCCCTTTTCAACCCAATCTAGATGATCTCTCACAAGCTTGCCGAGAGGCTAACCTAGTATAGATATTGCTAAGTTTCAAACGTGGGACAAACGGGTGAGGTGGCTACATAACATCAAAATGGACCTGGCTCCAGGTTCTCCTGGCAGTTTTCAGTTTCTACTTGCTAAAGGTATGGCAAGAACACCCTGCCCTCTACCCCTGAACTCTCAGTATGGTATCAAAGCCCAGGAGCTAACACTGAGAAGTTGCAAGGTAAAATTTTTTTTATAAAATTTATAAAATCAATTTAATAAAAAGCAGTTTGGGGGAAGCAGATATACTTTTTTTTTAAAATTTATTTACTATATTTACAGTATTCTGCCTACATGTGTGCTGGTGTACCAGAAGAGGGCACCAGATCTCACTATAGATGGTTGTGAGCTACCATGTGATTGCTGGGAATTGAACTCAGGACCTCTAGAAGAGCAGCCAGTACTCTTAACCTCTGAGCCATCTCTCCAGCCCATCCCCATCCCAGTATAATATCTTATGCATGTAATCCCATCATTCAGGAAGTAAGGCAGGAGGATCAATAATTTGAAGGCCAGACTTGGAGAAATGGCTTAACAGTTAAGAGCACTTCAGAGGATCTGGGTCAGAGTCACATACCCAGATACTGACTCAAACCTGTGTAACTCTAATTCCAAGGAAACTAGTGCCCTCTTCTGGCCTCTTCAGGCACCAGGCACACATATAGTACACAGACATACATGTAGGCAACACACGTGAAATTTTAAGAATTAAATAATAATGACTTTTAAAGATTTATTTATTTTATATATATGAGTACACTGTTACTGTCTTCAGACACCCCAGAAGAGGGCATCAGATCCCATTACAGATGGTTGTGAGCCACCATGTGGTTGCTGGGAATTGAACTCAGGACCTCTGGAAGAGTAGTCAGTGCTCTTAACCTGCTGAGCCATCTCTCCAACCCACCAATAATAATAGCTTTTAAGCTAGCTTTAGGGCTGCCAATGCCTGGCAGTGGTGGCGCACGCCTTTAATCCCAGCGCTTGGGAGGCAGAGGCAGGTGGATTTCTGAGTTCAAGGCCAGCCTGGTCTACAGAGTGAGTTCCAGGGCAGCCAGGAGGGCCACACAAAGAAACCCTGTCTCAAAAAAAGAAAAAAAAAAGCTAGCTTCAGATACATAGTAAGGTCTAATTTTTAAAAAGCAATAAATAACAACAACAACAACAACAACAACAACAATAACAATAATAATAATAACACAAAAGATCTGTTAGCACCCTTTACAGGAGCACCTTTAACACTTTGCTGCACAGCAGACTGCTCGAGGGAAGCACTGTTGTGAACTAATCTGTTCCCGCAGTGAGCGTAGGGAGCAGAGGTAAGAGAACAAGGAGCCAGAGAGGGTGAAGAGCATATCCAAAGTGACCCAGATGGAGGAGACGCACAGAGCTGGGATCTGGATGAAGCCATCTACTTCGAGGCTCCACAACCCTAACTTGTACTCCAGATTAGTTCTCCTAGGAAATGGGCATGGGAATTTTTGAAGATGCTCAGACAGAATGATCTGAAACCTTTTTGTGTAGGAAGAAGAAGAGCAAACACCCAGCAAGCCCTCATAACTCCTCGGGTTAAAGTTTAGCTCCCCACTAAGAGTGGCCCTGGCTGGCCCTCCGTGAGTTCTGCTAAGTCACTTTGCTCATTGTGGCCTCTAGGCCACTCTCAGAGTGCTTTATAATCATTTCTATTGCCGAGGCTAAAACGTAGAGCACACAAGCTACACAGAAACATGGAAAAGGAGCCAAATAAAACTAACAATAAACTTTGGCAATTTTTGATTTTCATTGCATAACTCTCTGCTTGGGAAGAAATGCTCAAAAATCAACAAAAGGGTAAAAAACAGGATGTTAAAATCACTTATTATTATGTTTTCAGACGTTTACTGCCAGGCTTAGACTACTCTGGCCAAAGATAACATTTATTTCCTACAACCTACACATTTTTGCATTTATTGGAAATTTGGTAGGATTTTCCAACATGAAACCATAGTTTATTTTCTAAAATAAGAATGGCTCCCAGACATCGGGAGAGAGAAAGAACCCCTGGGTGGAACTAATGGCTCTGTAGTCCCAGGAAATTTTAGTTCAGAGATGAGCATCTGATATGGAGGTTCTTTGGTGCACCCATGACTGTTTGGGGTATCTGATTGAAGGTTTCTGTTCTGTGAACTGGGATCACAACAAAGTACCAGATCATAAAGCTGTAGGACGGATTTGGGATGAAAAACTGAGCAAGGCTGAGCTCAAATCCTGGAGCCAAACAGATTCAGTGGTGTGACCCTTCTGACCCTCTACCCTGTCTGTGAAGAGACATGAGCACCGTTTTGTGGAAGTGTCTTAGGGTTAGGGAGAGATCATATGTACACCCTAGAAGGAGGTGAGCATGGTTGCTCAGTGTTGATCTATTTCTAGTACAAGCAACGATTATAATTACTGTGCACTGCTCAGCAAAGTGTCCAAAGCAGAATAGAAGGATGGACAGATGTGAGTGACAGATGCTAAGAAGAGACAGAAGGGAACCAGGCACGAGCATGGGGTTAGGAGAGAGCGCTCAGATTTGAAAACCGTTATTCAAGGCCCATAGTGGCCTGGAGGAAACTTCAGAAGTAAAGGCAAAGTCCGCTAGCGAGTCTGGAAAAACACTGTTCAGGCTGAGGGTGGACAGAGTGGAGGTGAAATGCAGACATAAGGACTGCTGGGTGGGGCTAGACCTGACTGCCCATACCTAAGGAAACTCTAGCTCTTGCCTGTGCTAAAAATGCTCTGCTCGTTGCCTCCTGGCAAGAGTGTGCAGGGGCCTTACACTTGATAGCATTGAGCTTTCTCTTTGTTGTCTGACAGGCAGAGGAAGGTGTTGGGTCTGAGTTCTCACTATTTCTTACAGAGGGTCTTTCCTTGATACATCCCATTTATTAGTCCTTGGGAAGGAAATGGTGTGTGTGTGTGTGTGTGTGTGTGTGTGTGTGTGTGTGTGTGTGTGTAGACTCCTAATGGTATATTGGGGAGAAAAAGGAGACTGAGTCTTATAGTTGCTTTCAGGTGTATCTGAAAAGAACGAAGTCAAGGTTACCCCAGAACCCAGACCAAGACAACAACTATAACCATCGCTGTGTTGGAAACAACCGACACTTGGCATTCCCACTTCTTTTTAGGGTACCTTTATGTGTGACAGAAGCTGAAAATTTTACACATCTCCCAGGCTTCCTTGCAGTTATGGCTAATGCAAGTCACTCAACTAAAGTCGATTTTCAGAAGGTAGAGATAAGCAGAAGTCATTAGCCACCTTCCTTGGCTTATTTGGTCAAGTTTTGTGTCTATTACTAAGTACCAGGAGAACTGTCTCATGCTCTTGTGTTCCTGGCTCCTCTAGCAGATGCTGCAATTACCCCCATGTAGGCCTCTCTTCCAGACCCCCTTCCCCACCCTTCCATGGTTGCCTTTGAAAATCTTGTATAGGAGATGAGGATGAAGTGCAGCACTAGACTGCCTACCTAGCATCCATAGGTGCTGACTTCATCCCCAGCATCCCACAGATCGGACACAGAGGCATACATCTGCTGTTCTAATACTCTGGAGATAGAGGCAGAAGAGTCAGATGCCAGGCTACATAACGAACTTGAGGGCAGCCTGGAGCTACAATGAGATACTGTCTCAAACAAACAGAAAATCATGACAGGAAACTCATGCCTAAGAGAAGTGAGGTAGAAGAGGAGTCCTGGCTGCAAGTTATTGAGGGAATGTTGGGCTTAAAAATCTGTTCTCATGAAGTCCCAGATGCTATCTATCTTCAGGCCAAACTGGAGAACTCCCCTTTACCTCTGTTCCTTCTATGGTAACTTTCCACTCCAGTCTGGGAAGATATTTTTTCAACCTCCACCAACACCTCAGCCTTGAAATCCAAGTTTAGCCAAGCACTGCCTCTCCAGCTCACCAGCCTGCCAGCCCCCAGCACATGTCCCAAACTTCCTGAGTCCGTGTGTGTGGTTGAATTGAGCCATGGTGACATTAGTCATGTTTATTGTTGACTGAAAACAAGGATGTGTGGTATCCAAGGTCTGAGTGGCCTCTGACTGCATAGTTGCTCACTAACTCTTAACAAGAGCATGAAAAGGACCAAAATAGACACTGTGTGCACAGTGAAGGTTGGTAGGATGAGAGACTAAGCGCCTCTTCAGTGGTGAAGAATGGCTTGTCTCCTTTACTGTGCTGAGTGTTCCTGCTTTGTTTTGACACTGGGTTTTAATATTTAGCTTAGGGCAGCCTCAAACTCACTATGCAGCCCAGGCTGACCCTGAACTTATAATCTTCTTACCTCAGTCTCCCAAGTGCTAAGAGTACAAGCATTTATTGTCAGACTCAGCCCTTTAAATCAACCAAGTCAGACCTGGGGGAGGTGTCTCAGAGGGTTAGAGTACTTAGTGTGTAAGCAAGTACAAGGATCCAAGTTCTAGCTACAGAACCATATGAAAAACTAGGCATGGCCACACAGGCCCTGAAAGGCTGAGGCAGAGGATTACCAGGGACTGCTGGCTACCAGTCTATCTGAAACAGCATATTCCAAGTTAAGTGACAGATTCTGTTTCAAAGTAGGAGGAAGCCAGTGATAGGGGAAGGCCTGATGGCCCCTGGCCTCTGTATGTGGTCACATACAAGTGAGCACAGACACAAACCACATACCCACGCATGAAGTAGCTCAATTGGTAGAATTCTGTTTGACTAGCATGCTCAAAGCCCCAGCACTGAAAAAAAAACAACAACAACAACAACAAAACAACAAAAAACAGGATTTGTGGCATATGCCCGTAATCATAACACACATGAAACCAGGCGTGGTGGCACATGCCTGTAATCACAACATGCTGCAGATGGACACAGGAGGACCCAGAATGCAAGATCATCCTTGGCTAAGTATCTAATTTGAGGCCAGCCTAGGCTGCATGATAAAAAAAAAAAGTTTGATGAAGATACAATTCACATTTCATACAGACTGCACATCTAAAATGGACAATTACATTACTTTAGTCACAGAATTGTGGAGCCAGGAACACAAATTGATTCCAGACATTTTGCTTTCTTTTCTTCTCTCTCTCTCTCTCTCTCTCTCTCTCCTCTCTCCTCCCTCTCTTTCCCCCCTCTTTCTCTCTCTTCCTCTCTCTCTTCCTCTCTCTCTTCCTCTCTCTCTCTCTCTCTGTCTCTCTCTCTCTCTCTCTCTCTCTGTATAGCCCTGGCTGTTCTGAAACTCAGGCTGACCTCAGACTCAAAGATCCACTTGCGTCTGCCTCCCAAGTACTGTAATTAAAGGCATGCTGCCAGGCGATTTTCTTAATAAAATTGTTTAGATTTATTTATTTTTCTTGCTTAAATTATTTGTTGTATTTAATAGGAGTATGAGTATTTTTCCTCCATGTACGTTTGTACAGTACATGTATACCTGGTGCCCAGGGAAGTCAGAAGAGAGTACTGGATTCACTGGAAGTGGAGTTACAGAAGCCTGTGAACCATGTCGGTGCTGGAAACTGCACCTGGTCCTATGCAAGAGCAAAAAGTGCTCTTAACCACCAAGCCATCTCTCCAGGTCATTTTCTATAAATAGAATCAGATGGCATCTGATTTTAACAAATTTTTTTATAAAGGAAAAATATGTTATTAAATCAAGAAAATCAGATGAAACTGAGGACACCAAATCAGTTTGCCTGGCAGCCAAAGGCCTAAGTGGACTTGAGTGAGAAGGCATCTGTGTATGAAGATCCAGTGTACATTCAGGGTTCAATGTTTTTGAGGGAAATGGACTCTGTAACTATTTGCAATATTCTCTCATGAGGGTTGTATGAATCAGTTTTCTCATTAGTTTATGAAGTGCCTGAAAAAGCAATGGAAGGGAGGGTTTATTTTGGTTCATGGTTTGAAGGAATATGGGCCATGCCTTACTTAGGATTTCTATTGCTGTGATGAGACACCATGACCACAGCAACTCTTTTTTCCCCTTTTGATTATTTCTCTTTTTTTTTATTAGATATTTTCTTTATTTACATGTAAATTTCTCCTTTCCCAGTTTCCCCTC